>NW_015112911.1:131843-154136 GCF_001443285.1 Poecilia latipinna
TATTTATTTTTTTTTAAGAAAGCGACTGCTTATCAATTAATTGCTAGTTGATAGATTAAAGCAGTTAACTTAAGGTAAACTCATTAATCGATAACTTGCGTCCGTAATGAGCTGGTAGGACCAGACCAGTTTGAGATGGTAGCTTTTCTTTTATTTATTGTTCAGTTTTGGAGCTCCCCTTTCTGGTGTGTTTATGTTTGGTTTGCGCAGGTTATGATGCTCTTGTTAGGTTTGAATCACTGGTGCCAAAAACCTGAAGTTAAAAGTATTAATTTCTGTAGCACATGTTTTCCCACTTGCTTTATGTTTTAAAATATTTGTATTCAGACTTCATTCTGATAACTGTGTGCTTACAGTACTAAAAATGCCCCCTTTCACCCAAGCTGGATCAGGTCAGAACACAGAGCAAATACAGACCTTTTTCAATGTACAAACACTGTGAGGAAACAAATAAAAGAAGACATTTCTCTTCACCTGAAAATATATTTACTAATTATACAAAGATTAATTTTATAAAATTGATAAACTTTTTTTTATATTTCAGTGTTTGAATTGTTGAATATGTCTATGATATTTAATTAACTTATTGTTATGGATTTCTATGTTTATTATTACTTCGAGTTACAATAATTGAAAATTATGACAATCAGAAAATAATTAAATGAAATTACTTAATGTGCATAAAGGACATAAGATGAAAGAAATAAATAAGAGAGAAAAACAAAAAACTCTTCTGATTCACTCAGATTGATCTGAAACTGCTGCAGTAACATAGTGAGATATAAAACCACAGTGACCGTAACCACATGAACCAAGAAGCATAGCAGCTCAGGAGTTGGCCGGTCAAACAAGGTCAACTGTTGAGGAATCATTGGACAAGAAAATGTGTTACTGGAACAAGACAGCAAAGGAAGAGAACCAGACTCTGTTCCAAAGCTACCATCCACTATAGGCAGCAACATTACATGAAAGACAGAGGAAAACATTGATGCTTTGATAGATACGATCTAAGCTAACAGACTGTCCACAAATGGTAGTTACTTTTACATTTGGAAATTCAGGAGAAGTTACAGTGAACCCCCACCAATTCATGGTTCAGTATTTGCACATTTTTCTGTGGTAAGTAATTCCAAAGTATTTGTGGAAAATTTGCCTAACTCTGGATTTTTTTTTAAATAACATATCAAAAATTTTAGAAGGAAAATTTAGCATAGGAGACTGTAAGGCTCCGTAATACACTATTGGCTGATGTTGGCATAGTAGCCAATCCATGAGCATAATTCATTTTCCAGGGATATAATTGGCGGTACCCCTAAGAGCGAGGATAAGGAAAACTGTTGATTGGGACATGAACAAAAAATAAATATGCATTTTTAATTGAAGAAAATTGCATATGATAGCCCTGTGATTTCAACTTGTTAGTTCTGGGCCACGTTGCAAAACAAAACAAAACAATAAAAAACCTAAGCGGAAATACATTTGAATCATCCTCATATCTCACATTCATTTTTTATTTTCTGCTCATTTTGAAAGTAGTGATTAATACAAATGAGTCAAGTTATTCACAGTTTTTTTTAACATTAAACCACAACTAAAACCAGTGGGAAGATTAGGACAGGCAAATAATTAGAATTTTTGTGGTCATTCTCCAGTAATACACATTTCACATGCACCCAATCACTCTGAGGTATCATGTATGGGAGTCACCGGTCTGCAACTTGACCTTCCTTTAGTGTATGGGAGTCACCGGTCTGCAACTTGACCACTGATGAAGTCACAAAAATGGAAACATCAAACTGATTTTCTCTAGGCTTTGAAATTCCTGAGCCTTAGCCTCCACGCCCCTGTGTTTGTCATCAACAAAGGGGTTTTTCCAGATTAATTTAGAAACACTTTCTTCTGTATAACTGAAGGAATAAGTCTGTCATTTCAGATCAAAAGCAGACTTCTTGGCTGACCCCCAAAAACTTTACCAGCTGTATGAATAATTTTGAGTCCAGTCTTAACATTTATTTTAAACTTTACAAAGTAAAATGAACAATAATCTATTAACATAATGTGTGTTTTGTTGCTAAAACAACTATCTTCCTTCATCATTGCTTCTATTATCCTGACCCCCCCCACACAACCCCATCCCATTTTTTTCTTTTGAATTTACTGGGAAAGACATTAAGGAATCGTAAGAAGTCGAGGATGATGTCAGCATCAGACGAGGCTGATAAAAGCTGTGAAACGGAGTAACTGTCTAACGCACGACAACGTTGATGGAACCCTGACGTCACTTTCACAGTCAAGATGCTCACTGAGGAAAGATTAAATGTATAACCCTAACACCAATTGTGAAAGATTTTTCTTTTTATTCAACACAAGAAACCACAATGAGAAGTCACCTAATTCTTATCTAAACTCCACGTGTGTGTAATCTAAACTTGGTATAAATCCAGCTGTTCTGTAAAGGTCTCCGATGTTTGTTAGAGGATATTAGGGAACACAGCAGACAGGTCAGACTGAATGTTGTTTGGATGTTTACAGTAGGGTGTACCAATACAAGGCCATCGTCCAAAACTGTGAAGAATATATCCGAGTGGCAAATTCATCAAAACATGGCAGCTGACGAGAAGACCTGGAGGCTCAAGGCCACGGTTAGCCTAAGGCGGACCAAGACCAAAGCAGAGCTCTACTTCTACTCCAAAACTAAAATCTGCAGCATGATTGTTCAGAAAATGATCCTGAACTCTGGCTGACCCCTGGCAAAAGATGTCAAACTGGTGTGGCACAAAGCACAGTTATGAAACTTCCTCTATCAGCTTTCGATGAGAAGGCTGGAATCTACAATCCAGGAATCAATTCTGACAAATCTACCTCAATGCACCGTCTCAATGTAGGGCCACACCTGTTTATGTTTCTGGTGATTTCACTCACCTGTTTTCAGTTGGTCAATGTGGTTTTTAATTTACTGATTTCTACCCACTTGTTGTTTGGTCGTCTGTTCTCAGTTTGTATTCATCCCTAATTCCTGTGTTTCCCTTGGAGGTGCCAATGTCCTGTTACCACTTTAGTCCTTTGCTCCAACAAAACACGACAGTAGGTTGGGTTAACTTACAAGCACCGGAAACAATGTCAAGGGTTCTCTAATATTATGCTAGCTCAAAGCTAATTAAATAGTTAGCTCAGAGGTAACTCAATGTTTAGCTCAGAGCTAAATAGAGTTTGGAGCTAAATATTTAGTTTCTAAGCAAAATTATTTTAGCTATTTAACTTTGGAAGTCAGTTGAATTTGTTAAATCCTAAAAAAGTATTAGTCTAATTTGCCTGTGCTTCATTCGGAAGGAAAAAAATGAGCATAAAAGAAGAAATTCCTTCGGCCCTCTGACGTGGTTTGGGTTGAGCGTATGAGTTCTGTTTGTCACACAGCACAGAGCAATGTGCTGTGTGACATCCATTGTATTACTTGTAATCTTCCAGTGTGTCACATTCCTATTTAAAGGATTTTATTTTAAAAGTGGAATATTGAGCAACTGGTCACAAGGTTATGTCATTTTATCCTGAGAAATGAGTAGTAGAGGGAGTGTCAGTTTTTTTTCTGATTTGAGTTTATAAGCAGAATTTGTCTTTGGATAAATCAGAGCTTCACTGCCGCTCAGTTGTAACTCTAAAAAACAAGAAACCTTCAACTACTAAAAGATTCTACACCTTCCTGATTTTTTTTAACTTCCAAGATGTCTTTCTCAGCAAACTGCAAAGTAGCTGTAATCTGTGCTGCCGTGCTGCTCTTCCTCCGCGCACACGGTGAGTTCAGCTTTCTGTTTTCCTCTTTTATCGGCTGCTGACTTTAGGCTTCATCATGCATTGATAACTCTGTGACAAAACCCGGATTTCTGAACGCACTTGTGTGCTTTGCATTGCAGGACAGAAAAACAGGACAACTGATAAATTTATTTTTCGTGTTGGAGTTGATCCCCCTTGTTGTGTGGAAACTTCGGCTGCCCCCATCAAGGAAGCGGTCCAGGCCTGCTACGAACACAGGGAGCACACACTTTACAACTGCAGAGTGCATGCCTTCATGTAAGTAATCGCTCTGTACAAGCTGCTTCTCCCCAATTTTGGATGCTAAAAAGACAATTTTGAAAATCTAGATTTGGAATTCAGTCAAGATTCTGTTTACATTGCACTGTTATTCCATCTATATGTGTTTATATTGCCTTTTTTTCCCCTTTGTACAGTTTTGTGACTGTTTCAAACAATACATACTGTGTGGATCCAAAAGCCAGCTGGCTGCCAACGAGACTTAAAAAACTAGCCGCTGTAAGTGTTAACATTGATGTTTGACAATGAACAACCCAACTCAGCACTGAAATCAATACCATGTGGACGTTGCTTAAATATAATGGACACATTTGTTTTCTCAACAGAGAGGAATCAACTGCACTGTACTGTGAATTGGGCTGTTGCAGCCTACAGAACCCATAATGCATCTGGAGGTTCTGGACGTTGAATCATATGAGTTTCAACTTCGTCGTCTCCTGCAGTTGGATGAATTTTTTAAAATTAGTTTCTTAAATAAAAATGAAGCGTCTGTCCAGAGTTTCCTGTATTGGTGTGCCTACAGCCTTTGTAAGCCTGCTCTTAAAGTCTAAATACTGTAAAAGTTTAAAGTTAGGAAAACTAGAACAAACATCTGCAGTGTTAATCAGATTTGAATTGGCTTTCTGTCATCTTACCTTTAAGCTAATATTTCCAGTCTGTCACAAATAAATTAATAAAATACACTTTTTGCTTCTTTTTTTATTTACTTATTTTTGTTAACAAGGCTTATGTTTTCCTCATTGACCTGAGGATTATGTGGGATTATTTGAGTTGGGTTCTATGGGATTAATTATGTATTAAATGCTACTTTTCTTATAGCAAAAAAAAAAAAAGTTAGAAAAGTTAATTCCAGAAGCCAAACCCGAAAATAATATTCAAAACAGCTGACTTGTGTCCTGTTGAAGTAGCGTAGGAGCAAAACTGTTTTCCAGAAACAATAACTGCATAATTTCTACATCTAACTTCTCGGTGAAAGGTTAAAGTATTGAGACAAACATATTTTGGTTTTGAATTTTTACCAGCTTTACGCTCAAAATGTGGAAAATTTTAAAGTTTGGAATCATTTTGTCTGAGATGAAGATTCATCTGCCCGCAGTGGATGTTTTAGTTAGAAGCGAGGAAACACGGCTGCATTGAAAAGAAATATATTGAGCCTGATTGAGAAACCGAGTTCCTGCCTCCTTAAAATGAGGAGATGTGTGTTTTCTTTTTCTTTTTTCTTTTTTTTTTTTTACATGCGTGACTACTTTAAGTTCTGGATCTTTCTTTTTTTCCTCTTCACTACATTTCTTCTTGACTGAAATGAGCTCGCTGATCCTCAGCACGACTTTGTCTTGCACGTTTAGCCACGCTGGTTTTTCTAGTTTCACAATGTAAGCCTAACTGTTTCACAATTAGTCCTCAAATCCATTCAGGTTTTAAATACTTTTTGGGAATTTACCTTCAAATATGCTTTGACTTATGCACAAACACCTGTTCCTGTAAATACTTTCTTTTTGACTGCGTTACAGGATGTTCTCAATGTTACGCGGCAGAGTCAAAGCCTGCAGGACGGCTCAGACCCCCCATGCTGCACATCAGCTGGAAACGCAGCTATTGTAAAACGTGTGATTTCCTGTTTTGAGCAGATGGAGACCACATTTAGTCATTGTAAAGTGTGTAGGCAAAAACATAACTACTGAGGATAATTGTGAAGGGTGGTTCATGCACCCTACAGGTTCCAGGCAGATGGAGAACAATGGTGTGTGGCCCCCCAGAACCCCATGGCTTACAAAGAGCCTGAAAAAGTTGAAAAGTGCAAATCAATTTACAAATACACCAATGCAGTGCTGTGTCATATTTATGCTTTTTCATGTTACGACCACAAACCATTTAGTTGGGATTTTGTGCCATAGGCCAACATGAAGGAAAATGCTACATTTGGTAGCTTTTCCTCTAAAAACACTCATAGCTGCCTATTGTAATAGTTCAATCACAAAATACACCTTAATATGAGTTAAAATGTGTTAATATCTGAATATTACATCTCCAATCCTATAATAAACACACAATTTGTGTTCCAATGAGGCTGAGTTTGTCGCATTAAAAGTACTTTTTAAAAACAACCTTTAAGCAGCTTTTAAACATACTTTTCATTAAATCCACATTTATGTATTAAAAATATGTTTTTAATTGGTCTTCTGAAATTAAATCCACCATTTTCTCTTTCTCAAAAAAAGAACAACCTTTATTTTGACAAAAACAAAAACACCATCTCTTTATATTAAGCACTTTGTTTATGCAGCACATTATTTTACAATCCGTAGTCGCATATCTCAGCCCAACGTCCGCTTGCAGGGCCTCCATACTAAGTCTTTAAGCCCTCCTTCACTTCACACTGCAGTCTCTCTACCATACGTGTGATTCTGGAGGGCGTCCCAACATGAAGTTGGATACTTTTGAGTCCACAGAGACTTCTGCTGGAAGCGACACTGGGTCAGGGTTTGGATCCCTCTTGGCTGGGAGGAGGATCCATCAAGTCCTTGAATCCCAGTTTCTGCAGAGGCTCCCTGGCCATGAGCTGACTGGAAAACACAGGAAAACACTGAGCTCATTTTGTCTTGACCTTTCAGAGTCAGAAGGGCAACAAGTGGAGCGGCTTCCTTACTGATCCATCCTGCATTCCAGATACTCTTTGGACTGCAGCCGGCACTTAGAGTTGTCAAAGGTGTTTTCCCTCAGACACTGCATGAACTTCTCCTTGAAGGCTTTACACTCTCCTGAGAAGAAGAGTTTGCTGTTCACCACAGACTTTTAGGATGCAACACAAACGCTCAATTCTAAACCTAATATTCTTGTTGTTATTCATCCTTCCACTTGCAGTTTGTCTGAAACTATTTTGTGCCTCGTTTTCTGCCATTTAAGACCAGAAATCAAAGAACTCGGATTATAGATTTAATTAAAGAAGTTAGTTTCACTTTGTTTAGTTTGCCTCTTTCGGTGTAGTTGTTTATCATATGCTGAATTATGATGAGGTTCTGCTTTTGAGAAATCTGGACTGCTTGTGATTAGCTCAGAATCTAATAATATATCTCTAGTTACTAACTATTCCAATTTAATTAAGGGTTCTTTAAAAATATACATTTTTTGTAGCATTTATCTTAAATAAAAAAATTATGTGTGTATACATATGTATAATTTAGTTATATTTTACATTTTTGTAAAATTGTATTTTATTTTTTATTGTATATACAGAAATATGAAAAGTTTTATTTTTGTAAAATTGTATTTTTTATATTGTGTGTATGTATGTACAGAAATGTATACATAAAAAACACTAATTTAAAAAAAAAGTTTTTAAAGCCGCCACTATTTTTATGCAATGTTTTTTTTTTATTTTGCTGTACTGGTTTCTCTGTCTTCCACTTTGATGTCTTATTTGGAAATTATTCACCATCAGCGTTTCAAGCTGTTTTCTATTGCACCATTATGATAATTATGTAACTAAAAACAGTCCTGTTAAAAAAATTGCTGTTAGCTTTGCTCTGTATTTAGTAGATACAACATTAAATGGACCGAATTAATTTAAAATGCCTAAACAGCCTGTTGAAAACATAAATTACACGTAAGGGTCAATGGTGGGTCAAAAGCGTTATTTAACCAGAGGAACGACCCAACAGTCGTCGCCGTCACTCACCGAAATGATCCAGAGGGAAGGAGCCTTTATCCGGAGCCCGAGGTTTAAAACTCTTCGTGCCGAAATTCATAGCAGTCGACATGTTTGCGTTTATATGAAAGGAAAAGAAGATTATCTGAACCGAAAAAAGCTGCGGCTTCAGAACTAAACAAGGCTGCGACCCTGCCGTCGCGGAATGTGACGTTTTGTTTTGGTGTCAGCAACCAGACATTAATAATCGAGTCCATCGCGCCGAGCGTCGATAACAGATTACATCGATGTTGGTTTCTTTTTTTTCTTTTTTTTTGCATTGAAGGCTGTTATCTGGCTTAATATACGCACCAATAAATGCGCAAAGCCACACAGAATAACTAAACAGATTTTATTACATACATTTCCGTGAACTTGAACGGTGAAATATTGATTATTTTTATGGGCAACTTCATAGCGGTTGGTTTTATTTCAGATGAGTAAAAACTGTAACCTAAGGATATAAGTGAAACGGACAAAGATAAATACAGAACAAAAATGTCAAGCTCCTGAAGACATGACAGACTCTACAGAGAGTGAGAATATAAGAAAACAATATATAAACTTTTAAACATCCCAGTTACACTCTGGTGAGCTCAGTCCAGTTAACATATTTAATTGTTTAGTAAGACTTTTATGTTTAACACTCATAGAGTACAATGTTTCAGTGGGTTTTTTTTCTCAGCTTAAATGCCAAAATATTAAAATTAAGAAAATATACTTTTTTATATGTATTTTTAAACTTTCTTCTTGACTTGTGTGAAACATTTTATATCTGCAGATATTCCTTTATTGTCCCACTGGGAGACAAGAAAGGTGATTTAACATGTGATAAGCATAGAAAAGTATGATCTTAAATGTGGGCTTTCCCAAACATTTTAAAGATTTTCATAAATTAACAAAGTATCTTTCATTATTTAGACATGAACCTATTAGAATGTTTTTATTTAACAGACCTCTGAGTGACTCAGTCTGGACTTCAAAGGTCTTCTGTCTATTGGTTGTAGCTCAGGAAAGTTTTATTTCAGCTACTTTTATTTGTTCACAACATCAACAGTGAGCCGAGAAGATAATCGCTGAATAAATTGGCCCACAAGTTTCCTTTGTGACTTTATTTGCAAAAGGTGGTTAAGCTGTAACATCAAAGAGAGCCACCAGCCTCAACCACATTGAAAACATTTGCATTAGCTGGAGAAAAAAACTAGTGGAGCCACCAAAAAATTTTCATAAGTGTAACCAGACCAGATCACTGTGACACCAAAATCATTTTCTATTTATATATTTATTTATACATTTAGTAAATAAATGTATATATATATATTTTCCACATTTATTTATTTCGTTTTACATTTATGTCTGGACTGAAGAAGATGAATGTGTGCCTTTGTATGATCTAAACACGAAACATGGCCGGCATTTTTCCAGCTGTGGCCATGCCCCCCCTTACCCCTCTCTTGGGATCGTCACTGCGATTATATTCTCAATTTGTATCTCTTCAAATCCACACACTGAGCATTTTTAACAGCACACGATGTACAATTAGATATTAACTTGTATTGCTAGTAGCAGTTAGCCTATAGTTACGAAGCAGAACAATTAACAAATCCTGTCTGTTTCTACTCATTTATACCTATTTTGAGGTGATAAAAGTACACCTCAAAATAGTAGCTACCTTCTGTCTTTATCAAATTCTTGTATTAAATTTTATTTTACTGAGTGCAATTTCCGTATTGTGCCGCTAGATGTCTCACTTCTAAAAGTATTTTATTGAAGGAGGGAGAAGGTGGAGGAGGCTCTGGTGGTTGTTCTTCAGGCTTCATTATTATGCAGTCAGTGAGACAAGGTACCAGAATAATCAGAGCGCAGCAGAGACAGAGGCTCGTCGGCACGGATAGCTCGGTCTCCGCCGCTCCAGCTCAGACCGGAGGTGACAGGTGATCTCCCGCTCTGCCTGTCCGTCTGTCTGTCGGGCTCCGGCGGCGGATGTTCTCGGACAGGCTTCACCCCACCGCGGTGAGGCTGGACCGATAAGACGCACACCATGGCGCTGGAAGCGGACGGGAACAAGCTGCGGCTGCAGGACGTGCTGGAGAAACCTGGCAACGAAATGTGCGCTGATTGCGGCAACCCAGGTAGGACGCTCCCCGCTCCCCCATCTCCCTGAAGCCGGTGGCTGAGCATGCGGCGGCTGCACCGGGGGGACTTAATGTGGAGGAGGAGGGAAGATGAGACAGCTAATAAGTCTCACATTTCCCCATTTAGATAAAGAAGCAGAAATCTAAAATTATTTTCTTTTTCGTAGTTGGAACAGGATGGACTCTGGACTTAAGTCTGAATCATAAATCCATAAAGGTGTTATCTTTGTGTGTGTGTGTCATTGTTTTGCCTAAATGTGTGTAGTCAATGTGTGGTCTGTTATTATCCACTGTCAGCACCCTCAGCTTGTACCCTTATTACTTACTGTGTGGATTGCACTACAGTTGCTATTCGTTTTAGCTGGAAATCTTTTCTATATGCTCCAGTTCCTGACAGATAAGATTTTTTTTTCAGTGCATATTCTCTCTTTTGTGATTTCCTCCCTCCATCCCATACCTATTTGTCCTCTCTGTTGTGGCAGTTAACCAGTAAGGCTCCAGTATGGGCTGAACGCCCAGTGCTGGGAGCCCAGCCCTCCCAGGATGCTTTGGCCTCGCTCACAGCCTCTCTGAGGGATGGCTCTCGCTGAGTGTGTGTGTGTATGTGTGTGTGTTTGTGTGTGTGCGTGTCTCTGAAGCCAGTGGTACTCTGGCAGACAGAGTGGGGGTCCCTGAACAGGTGGGGGGGAAACAGTCTGAGATCAGACATGAGGAGAAGATCTTCTCACAGGGTCTGGGGGTTCTATTGGTCGCCATGGAGAACAAAAGCTGACCAGATACCTGCACTGCATCTATCTATTCATCCATCTGCTCCTCCATCATCTGTAAGTTTCCACATCCATCCCTTCATACATCTATTCATCTGTCTATCCATTCATCTACAGCATGGGTGCCCAAGTCCAGTCCTCGAGAGCTACCATCCTGCAACTTTCAGATGCATCCCTGCTTCAACACACCTGAATCAAATGAATGGCTCGTTATCAGGCCTCTGTAGAGCTGATCCCGGTCTGTTGGAGTAAGGATACTTCTAAAACTTGCAGGATGGTAGCTCTCGAGGACTGGACTTGGGCACCCCTGATCTAGAGGTTTCCATATCCCTCCATCGGTAGATCCATCCATCCATCCATCCATCCATCCATCCATCCATCCATCCATCCATCCATCCATTTATTTTATTGGCAGGTTTTATCTTGAAGCCTAACTACATTTGGTATTAATGCCATAAATTAATTTGATCAGTATTCATATTTATTTGGTCGGTATGTTTTTACCATCTGTGAAAGGTAGGGTCATGACCTGGGACCTGATTTTTGCAGCTATTTTAGCCGTGAAACATTTATTATCAAAAGGTTTCAATAATCTTAAGACATAGATTCATTGTCCACCAAACACATTCAGGTGATACACATATGTTCATTTATGTGCCGTGTCTCAGAGAGAGAGATTCCAGACTACTGATGTTAAAGTCACATTTAATGACCCTTGAATTGTCTGCCTTTTGGTACTCTTTGCTCAATGAGCTATTGAAGGCTCATTTTTAATGAGCGCACAGACATGCGGTCCACTGAACACTTAAACATGCTAGCATATTAGGTTAGCCTGGTAAAACCAGCTTCTTTTTCTTTGCTTCGTATAGAGGTTCTGGACCCTGGGCTATTGAGGAACGACTACTTCCTGGAGTTGTGGACACTGTTGAGGTTTTAAATTTTACATAATCGCTAAAGTTTGGTCATAGCAACATATATAATGCGCCAGTTTGAGTCTGTGAAACTTACAGGAAATTGGCTGTGCTGCGAAAAATCATTCTCTTCTGCGAAGAGAGAAGTGCTGAGCCAAATGTCGGGATGTCTGTTGATGCTAATTTAATATTTGGAAGAGTGGCCAACACGAGTAATGGTTGGTGGTGTGAAATATTAGTTTGAATTGCTAATATTTCTGCTTTTTAAAACATGTAAATAATTTGTGGGTCAGAAAATTGTGCGTCAGAAGGCAGAAGTCTGCTCTGGAACTGGTTCCAGTATCCCTAGCTAGCTAGATTCAAACAAGCTAGCTTGAATCTCCTGTCCGTTCCTTCCTGTTTCTCCAAACTCATTTAGCGCTATAAACATAATACCACAACTATCAAAACATTCTACTGCTGATATCATTGAAATAAAGCTAACTGAATAGTAATTTATATGGCTAATTAACCATTTTTCCATGTTTTCCTTCATGGGGCGTTTAAGGAAACAAGTGGCAGTACAGATAAAAACTGTAAGGAAACTCAGTGATCAACCAAAACTACAGTAAACCCTCTTCTCTGTTACCAGGAACTCCCAGGCTTATAATTCATATCTCCTAATGGTCAGGACATGAATTATTGATGCTAGTTTGGTGGCTCAGTCCCAGCACGGGGACAGGGTGCTGTCTAGTTCACTATTTCTCTGCCTCTTTTAGGGAAAAAAAATGCTTTTGCAGTAGTGTCTCACCTCGTAAAAGGAAGCCAACATGAATTCTACAAGAGTAATTTTAAACTATATTTCAGAAGGACATCGCTGGTATGGTTATAGAAAAATAATGTGTTTTGCAAGGAACTTTTCATACTTTTTTTTTTAAGTTATGTCTTTCAATCCACTTGAATTGTACATTTAAAAGGTGAAAAACAAGAAGTGCATGTTTAACAAAAACAAATAAAATCAAATTGAGATCAGTTTGTTTTAATTCATATAAAGCTGGGGTTTTATTTCGTATGAACTTTTGGTATCTTCATTGCTGTGTGTGATACATTCTGTTTTTATAAGCATGTTGTTTAAACGTGAAAAGGTTCTGAAGAAGTAAATCTTACTGCATGAACATGAAATGATAAGTCATTTGAATAACTTGTTTGTGTACAATGCTGTAAGAAAATATTTCTGCCCTTTACACATTTCTTCTGTTTGTTTTTTTTTTTTTTTTTTTACCTGTGTCATCAAGAAAACATTTAAATAGAACCTAGCTGACAACATGAAGGGTAAAACTAGCAGATTCAAAAAGATTAGCATAAAAAAATCATAAATGTGTATCGGTCTGGAAAAACTAGCACATTCAAAAAGATTAACAGAAAAAAAAAATCATAAACGTGTATCGGTCTGGAAAAAAAAACATCGTAAATGTTTTGGTTTCCAGCAAGAGAGTCAGTATCCACAAGTAAGGAACACATCAAAGGTGTGAATCTTCCTAGTAGAAAGTAGGCAGCCAACCAAAATTGTTACAACGAACAAACTGGTCAAGAATATCTCGACCATGCCCCAGATTTTAGGAGGAAATGGCTGACTTAAAAGCAATTCTGCAAAGAAAAGTGGGACAATACTGTTCCTCTGTGATTTAAGACCCATTGATGGCAGTCATTGGCGCCAACGGATGACTCAGTGAACATGTTGGGTTTTCATGACTTAATTAGTTTTTCCCCCTTTTTTTAAACAGGAACGGTCTGGTTTGGATAGCATTTTATGTCGTAACAAATGAAATCATCGTTTGAAAGCACACTATTCTTACTCAGATGGTCTTTGATACTGAAGTTGGTTTGATGATTCGAAACCTTAAAGTGTGAATGGAAAACAGAAGAAATATGTATGGGGGAAACAACATTTTCACAGAACGGTATATGGAAAGCTAACGCCGTAGAATGTTTTGACACGTCCAGTCCATGCCAGCCCGTCTTAGCTGGGGAATAAATTGTGCAGCAACAGAAAGGCAAAGAGTCGTTAATGACCTCTGCCACTGAAATGCAGAGATTAAGTTTCAGCCCTGGGATGGTTCAAAAACTTTATTTTTAGTTCTACTACTGGGATCAGCAAGAAACCTGGTTCCTGACAAACTGAAAGCTCAACATGATTCACATTTGACAAAAACTCTGAAATGTATTTCGACCCAAGACCATTTGAGTAGTCTGTTTGAATCTAATACCTCTGATTTCTGGGTCCAAAAGCAATGACTTTTATCTTTTCCATAAAAGGCGAAGGGATTTTCTAACCCAATTGCTCACTGAGATTATCAACACAATAACTCAGTGACTGTGGTTATGTAGTGACACAGTGATATAAGTCGTGTGTCGTGATCATCAGTATAAACATTGTGAGAGAAGTTGTGGTTCTCTATAATCTGAGCTGTGGGATCATACAAAGTAGGCCAAGAATTTAGCCTTGAGGAACCCCACAGCTGTTTTTTGGTTTTCCAAACTTACAATTACCGAATGCCCCTGTCTATCAATACATATAATGTAAAAAAAATATTGTGCATCAACCGTAACAGCAATAATAATATTGGATATTGATATAGACAGAAATTTTCATATTGTTACATTCCTAATACCAGACAGTCCCATCCATTTTTCCAGTCTAGAAATCTGTATGTTGTGATTAATTTTCAGATACTGAGTTTGAATTATACCATGACAGACATTATAAATCTGTGTTAAAATGCATATTGTAAATAGCTTTTATTGATTTTAAAATGCGTAGTTTTTCTTACTGATCTGTCTTTTTTAAAAAGCTACCCTTGTTTAAATTCTATTTATAATAACTAAAGACACAATCGGGGAAAAAATATCAGTTGATGGCAAATATTTGGTTACTGAATGGGAATGGGTATCATAAACAGGAAGCTTCTGGGAAAAAAACCTGTGTTCGGAAAATTGCAATAAACCCGTTATTATGACAAAACCGTATCAATGATGACTTTATGTCAACTTCCTGCCACAAATGTGCATCATAAGGCCAGAAACAGAATGCAACATAAACTGACTACCATGTGGGTATGGGGGATTTTGATGATGATGCAACCAATCGTTTTTAGAGCTCAGTTTATTGTAGGTTGAACACACATCACATTGTCCATAGGCAGGGGTGGGTGGGGGGGGTATTGTAAATGCTCTCCAACAGCCAGGAGAGATGAAACGTTTTAAACCACATTTTCATTACAGACTGGTCAAAAATACCGAATTGGAAAACTTTTGGTTCCATATCAATAAGTGGAAACATCTGGTTGTGCTGCTTGTAGGCGCTAACAGATTTAACTGTAGCTTAAATTATAAGCATGAGAAAGAGTGTGTGTTACTTTTAGCGCCATAGTGATTAATATTAATCAGATTCTTGATATACTCATAAACTAATTTAGCAATCGATTAATCATTAATGGGGATACACAAAAAAAAGGCAATTTGCTGAAAGAACAACATGCAGTTTGCAATTAAGATAAAAAAAAAACAACCTTTGCCTGTACATACATTCCACCTAGAACTTGAACGTGCTCTAAAGGAATGCTATGTAGTTTCATTTTAGGCAATGAAATGTCTATTTTCTTGCCTGAAAAACTGAATTATTTTCTTATTTGCATCTTGCTAATGTTCTTCTACTATTTTATTAAAAAAAAAAAGGCTTAAGTGGTTAAATGAAAAATCTGTGCAATGTGCCAAAAATTTTTCTTATTTACCCGATTAATCGATTAATCGTCGATTGCTAAAATAATTGTTAATTGCAGCCTTAGCTACTTTGATAACATAGCATATCTGTTTGCGCTGGGCGGTGGCCTAATTAAACCCTCTGACCAAGACAAATTCAAATACACAAGCTGAGTTCGTCTCAACTCTGGCAGCAGTGAATCAAATTTGCGCGAGAGGTCAGGGTGCTGTATGACATCACGTACTGTGCATTTACAGCCTCCATCGTAAAACCAGGGCATTTCATCGTCAGCAGTGACCTGGCTGACCTCTGTCCCAGTCTTCCTGCATCCCCTCCATCCATTTACTGAACAGAAACACTTTTAGATGAATCGGAAAACACGTTGATTTTCATGCTTAGTCACTCTTCCTCCTTACCCTATGCGTTTTTTTTTGTTTTGTTTGTTTTTTCCCCCAACCTCTAACTTTGCTGGTGAGCTTTGTCGGGGCCACAGAGAGGCTGAGCTGGGAGCTTATACGGCAGGGTTTCTCTGTAGCTCAGCAGCGTCGCAGTTCTGCCCTCTGCGAAGGATGCACCGATGAGTTATTCCCACCTGAGAGGGCTCAGCAATCCTCTGAGGTGGTGGGGAAGATGTTTGTCGAAACACAAAAGAAATGGGGGGGAAAAAATCCCCAGCAGCAGCTTTGATGGGGATGTGAGGCCTAAACTATTCTAGCATATCGCTTTGTGGGTTACTGGGTTTGATATTTATTGTTGACTCTGGGAAAAGCAGGATTCCAAAGTTTCTGATTGTTCTGTAGCTTCTGAACTAAAATCTGTGAGAAACGATTCCAGCCAATTACAGCTGGGAGTTGCTGTGTTTGGGTTGATGTTAACACAGTGAGATCTTTATAATCATGGTCAAGTAGTAACTGTATTGATACATTAGACTCAAATATTCTTGTTCATCTTACAAACGTAAGCATATTTAGCTGTTTTAACCTCGCGCTTTACATTTTAGGCAATGAAATGTTTATTTTTGAGGTGAAGACCGTAAAAGTACACTGTCGGACTAAATCATAAGTACAGTATGTTCCTTCATTGGTTTCTTTGTTAGTTCCTTCATTTATCCCTTTGTTTGTTGCTTTCTTCCTTTGCTTATTGCTTTGTTCATTCGATCCTTCGTTTGTTCCATTGTTTGTTCCTTCGTTGGTTCCTTCAGTCGTTCCATTGTTCATTCTTTATTCGTTCCTTCATTTGTTCCCATCTTCCTTCGTTTGTTCCTTTCTTGATTCCTTCGATAATGTGTCCCTTCGTTCATTCCTTCCTTCGTTCATTCCTTTATTCATTCCTTCGTTCAGTACTTTCTTTGTTCCCTTGTCTTTTCTTCCAGCTCTGGTTTGGGAGTTCTTGCAGATTGTTCTTGACACACATTCTGGACTAAACTTTTTTTTTTTCTTACCCTTGGCTTTTGAGAAACATTGATGTTCACATGGTGCATTCCAAGAAGCTTGCCTGCTAAAAGATCTGCGCTTTAGTTTTTTAGAGGTATGAAACGTCCTGGCCAGCAAGAATTCTTCTCTTGTTCTCGCCTCGAGTTAAGAGCTGATTTTTCTGTTCTTGTAGAGGATGTACAGAGCTTAAGTCCAGACGGCATCTTATTATCGGCGCACAGCCTTGGATGGTACAAGTGGATTTTCCCTCTTGTACAGTTGTTTATTCTAAGCAGCATGTAGCTTAAAATAAACTGTGTTGTTTCCATCTGCCCCTACAACACAAGTATGTTAATATTTCTCTCTATTTAAAACTATTTGCTTCCCTTTAGCTCTTAAATGTACGAAAATATGTATGTAGACAGATTTTATTCCTATGTCGATAACCGTCACTGCAAATTTGAAAGCGAAAATATGGTGAAAAAAGTAAAAAAAATTCTATTTACAGACCCATTGTAGTTCATTCTAATGTTAAAGTGTTTGTATTGGATTCATAAAGGAGAGGTTGAAATTCTACGACTCTTATTTACCTTCACCTACACTTACCTTTAACTTCTGAGCTGCTACACGACTGAAGTATTTCACTAACGAGAAAAGAAAAAAAACTTCTTATCCAAGTTGGAGCAACAAAATCAATACAGCCTGTATATTTATAGAATAATCAAAGAGAATGTGTAATGATTAAGTTTCATCTTTTCAAGGCAAGTAAAGTTTGAAAAGAAAACATTTTATTTGATCAAATCCCCACAGCCACCTTGAACCAAAGGTAACACACTTTAAGTAAAATCAAAGACGCTTATGGAGTGACGGCATCTTCCTGTGCGCTGGTGTTTTGTTTAGTGTAAGGGTCGCGACCTCGGCTGACGGGACCAGCTGGTTAATTCCCACCAGGATGCAAATGCAGATGACCGTTTGCATCCAGACATTCAAATGATGTGTGTACAATACAAACAGGAATTTTTTTACTATTATTGTCATTATTATAGTCTGCAATAGAAGCCAAGGTACAACAGGCCCATAAAAAAAACATTTTTCAGACTTATTTTATTATTTATTTATTTATTATTTATTTATTTATTTTATAAAAAAAAAATCATCCCTCTTTGAGCACAATTTCCCTATGGAAATGTGCTCAAAAAATGTATTAAATAAAAAAAAATTAAAACTTAGTTTACTGTGATTTTCCCTATGGAAATTGTGCTCAAAGAGGACAATTCCAAGTCCTCTTTTTGGTGGTGGTGGTGGCAGCATCATGCATCACAGCCAGGCAGACGTTACTTTCTGTGATGTCTTAACGATACGTTAACGTTTCTGGTTGTAATTTGACAAAAATCAATAAAATACGAATAAGTTAAGGCAGCGATGTTCAAACTTTTTACCCCGGGAGCCAAAACTGTCACATTTAAACTACTGGTAGGCCACAAAATGTATTAAATAAAAAAAATGAAAACTTAGTTTACTGTGATTTTGATTTTAATCTTACCTGCCGAGCTATATCCAAAAAGTCTTCAGACTGTTTGCTTATTTAAAAAAAAATATATATATATTTTTTGTGTCATCAGTTCTTTCTCTTCTGTTGACCAGATTTTGACCATTCCTGACTTCTCATCAGGGACCGAACAAAATCATTTTAAGGACCACAAATGGCCCCCAGGCCGCACTTTGGACACCCATAAGGTGTTTGACTGTTACTGTAAGTCACTGTGTGCGGTACAAACACATTTTCAGCTTGCTGTTTTGAATCACACATCTGTCAAGATCGCTCTCTGTTTATATGTATGTGTGTGTGTGTGTGTGTGAGAGAGAGAGGCTGGTAAGCAGGAGGCCTAGCAGATCTTTAAAGAAAGACGTTTGATTTATTCACACAGAGGCCTGGGTGCAGTTGTGCTTAATCACAATCCAGAATGATTAAAGGATAAAGTGACATCGATCGAAGCTTTGCTCGCTAATCCCAGGGTGACGGGGAGAAATCTCAGGTGGGTTTTTGTTAAGATGCTGGCGAAAACCTAAAGAGATTTAAATCTTCCATCCCGTTCCCAACATTGTCTCTAAACTTTTTCATCTCCGAGTTATTTTAATGTTCACTTCGGCAAGAGACATTAAAACTTTTACAGCGTTGTTTTATGGGTTTCTATCAAAGAAATTTCTTTTATTATTGAGACTTTCAAAGTACGGGATTTTCTGAGTTACAAACAACGTAAAATACTTAAATGTAGACCTTTCATCGTTTTTCCACTCTTCTTGAATGTTGACTTGAGCAGCAACTTACAATTATTTTAGTAATCGATTATTCTAACAATTAATCGAATAAAAAAGACAATATTATAATATTCACATATTTTTCATTTATCTTCTGTCTTGTACAAAATTAGAAATACTTAAAAATATACAAATAAACAAATAAATTCCCTTTTTAAATAATGAAATCCAGTTACAGCATTCCTTTAGTGTACGATTGATCATTTGTAGCAAAGGATTCAACAATACAGTGAAGGATTGATCAGTTGAATATTTTTTTACATTAACCAATTAATAATTAATAATTGGATAGTAAAAGGTGAAAAGGTAGATTTTTTTTCTTACAGAATTTGAACCAGGTGAAGCTGAAACTATGCAACAGAGAGTTCTCAGTAGAACATATTTACAGTCAAAGTTTGTCTTATCTTAAATGCTAAATAAGTATTTGCACAGTTTTGACTTCATGTCTGTTGTGAATATGTTATTTCACTAAAAGGCCATTTTTTTTCTTAAAAAAAAACAAAGTCTGAATATTCCAGCTAACGATTAATCGATTACTAAATTAGTGGACAATTATTTCAATCATTAATTCATCGCGATTAATCGTTTCAGACCCAACATTGACTCTATTCTCCTACCTGTTGTTATGAACACTTCATTTGTTCTCTCTCTCTGTTTGTGTGTGTTTGGGTATGCGTGCGTGCGTGCGTGCGTGCGTGCGTGCGTGCGTGCGTGCGTGCGTGCGTGTGTGTGTGTGTGTGTGTGTGTGTGTGTGTGTGTGCGCGTGTGCGTGTGTGTAACTGAGTGACTCAACCGTTCCACTGCTGACCACCCACGGATGCTGCTACTGCTGTGTTGTGGTGTAGTCCCTCATGTTCTCTAGCTGCTGATCAGTGTGTGTTCGGCCACAGATTCAGGTCACA
Source organism: Poecilia latipinna (assembly GCF_001443285.1). Classification (NCBI taxonomy): domain Eukaryota; kingdom Metazoa; phylum Chordata; class Actinopteri; order Cyprinodontiformes; family Poeciliidae; genus Poecilia; species Poecilia latipinna. The sequence goes on from NW_015112911.1 coordinate 151,800, forward strand.
CTCGGAATTGGCGTGTATGCGTGTGTGTGTGCATGTGTGTGTGTGTGTGTGTGTGTGTGAATTCTCTGCTTTCGTGTCGGAGCCTGTGTGTGTTCCCCTGCGCGGTAATGCAGCTAACCTGATAACGGCCTCAGCTGACTTCTGATCAGATCCCAGGTGGTCTGCTTCCTGTTAGAGGGCCGCAGTCAATAGGATTTCCATCAAATGCGATCTTGCTTTATGAGCAGTGACCCTCTAAATGTGCTTCTGTGCCTCCCTCCCCTACTCCGACCAGCACCGGTACCAGTATTTATTACTCAGACTCTGTTAGAGGTCTTGGTTGCCTCTCCGTCTGAACTCACATCCTTCCCTTCCACCTCCATGTTTGCTCACACCATATTGCTTCTTTAATTCTCCCTTGTCTTTCTCTCTCTCTCTCTCTCTCTCTCTCTCTCTCTCAGAGCCGGACTGGGCGTCGCTGACTCTGGGCGTGTTTGTTTGCCAGGCCTGCTCGCTCCTTCACCGGAGCATCCCCCACATCAGCCGGGTCAAGTCGGTGCAGGACACGTGGGAGGACAGCGAGGTGGAGGTAGGCTGAAGGAAAGGATAAATGTTTTTTTTTTTTTTTAAACAAAAGAAAATGTAAATACTGTGGCCTGCATAGAGCTGGACAACCCGGCTGAAAAATGCATTACAACATAAGCGTTTCGCATCAGTCGATACCGATAATTACTGATTAGTTGTTCTTGTTTTAGATGCCTGAAATAATACCAAACTGAAGATGATATGACCTTTCTTGTTTTATCCTTTATTATAAGTCATTATGAGGCACAGTGACGAAACCTGCGCAAGTTACTCTGGGTTGCTAGGTAACCACAAGTTACTCAAGTTGTTGCTAGGTAACCAACGATTGAGTGAGTTAGTTGATGCCTCATACCTTTCTTAGCTACCCTTGAAAGGTTGAGCGGTTAAAGTCCTCCCTCTGCCTACATCTCCCAGAATGCTGTGAGGTTCTACATCAGAGTTCAGTGAAATTACTGAAAATCCTATCCTGTTCCACCCTAACAACACCACCCTGGGATGGTGTTGTTGGGATTGTGCTCATCCTTCTTCCTCCAAACACTGGTGAGTGGAGTTGATGCCAAAAAGTTTTATTTTGGGCCTGCACATGTGCTGGCCCGAGCAGGAACTTAATCCATGATGGCGTAGTGTTTTACTAGCGGTAACCTTGGTAACTGAGGTCCCAGCCCTCTTTAGGGCCTTGGCCTGGTCCTTCCATGAAGTTGTGGCCTGATCCTTCACCTTCCTCATAATCTAGGGTGTCGGCGCATCCTTGAAATGTCTTAAAAATTGTTAAATTCATGAGGTCTTGGAATGTCTTAAATTATTTTGTAAAATGTATGTTGGCCTAAAAGGTATGAAATATGTAACAGGATGAGTAATAAACAACCAAACCATGTGACAAAGCAGACCGGCAGAGAGAGACATCCAAACACAGACACTGACCAACATAGTGTGAGCCCTGGTCAGTGTGAGCAGGTCTGAACTTCTCCATGGTAACCAGTTCTCAAAATTTGAGCTCCTTTTCTAATTTAATCTTGTTTAGCAGAGTATTTCTATGATTGTGTTCTGACTCTGGGAAGAAACATTCATAAGTTACCATGGGAGATCAGGCCATACTGGGTGTGGCATTTACACTAATACATAGTGAGCAAAGAGTCCAAGCAGAAATGTATGCTGACTTTAAAAAAATATTTTATTTTAAATTTTGCATTTTTGCTTCTTAAGTTGCTCAAGGAGTTTTGGCAGTGTTGTGGTCAAGACCACCTAACCCGAGACCAAGACAAGACCAAGACCAGAGTGTATCGAGACCGAGACAAGACCAAAACTTTTAGGGTCTGAGACCAAGTCAAGACCAAGACCAGCGCCCCGCGCTACATGATACGATAAAATGTGAAATATGATCAAAATTACTTCTCAAATTGATCTGAAAGATCCATATTCCAATAAAAACACCTAGATATTAAATACTTAATAAATTTAACCAATATTAAAAGCAGAACAAACTCTTTCTTCTGCTTTGCTTCCATCTCTGTGCTACGATCCGCAGTGGTCTTGTGCCATCCCTAAAAAGATAACGCCCTGGGTGTTTGTCCATGTTGCTCATGTAGCATGTAGCTACTGCAGTGTACGCAGAGGATTACAAGAACAAAGAAGAGTGTTCTGTCAGGTCAGCATATGCTGTCAGATCGTCATACGCTTAGCACAGACTCACGGCTATATCTGTCAGACACATCATTACCATATAGTTTTATTTAATTAGCAACAAAGAATCATGACATAGATCATCATACACTT
>NW_015112911.1:159614-167914 GCF_001443285.1 Poecilia latipinna
TTGCTAATTGCTGCTGGCTAGTCTGAAGGAGTCCGCTGCTGAATGGTTGCCGTGGGAGTTTAAAAGATGTCTCAAACACGCATGACAGAATCAAGGCAGCACTCTAGGTTTGTATTTGATGAGGGAATAACATCATAATATGATGTAAAGCTAAAAAATATAACAAAAATACTGAGTCTTTAAACATTTTAATGTTGCAGGTGTTTGTAAGTGTCTGTGGAATACCAACACATGTCAGCCTTAATTAAATTGCATGTTCTTATGTTTTTCCCTTAGTGTAACGTTATATTTATACCCCAGAAAAACATGGACAGGGCTTAAAAAGAATAAAAAGCATAAAGACTTTTGTCGCCTGTTTTACAGCATTAAGTGTGGCAATAACTGGCTCATGTGCAATAATCTTCTAAAATTACTAAAATCTCACGCTCTAAAGATTACTTTGACTCACTGCGCGGGATCGGCCCACTTGCTGTGGAGGAGAGGCGCCAACAATGTCACAAATGTTGCATCCTGAGTGTGAAACACGTCATCTTTCGTCAACAGTTGGGTCTCTTGTAAAATTTTGTGGATTTTGTCGAAATCAGTGTTGGTGATTGACTGCCCCGCCGCCGCGGCGCTGCGTCCCTGTCAGATCCCTGCAGGGGAGCAGAGGAGCAGAGGAGCGGGGGTCGGGGGTTGTCTTTGAGTAAAACATACAATGGAGGAAATGAGGTCAGGAGGCATAATGAGGGTTTTCTTCTCTTAAAACCTGCTTTCTGAACATCTCAGCTGAAAATCTTCAACATAATCTGATGTTTTTCACCTCCCAAAATTATTTTTTTTTGACGTAGATATTTTTAATATGATATACTAAATAATATTCCTGCATTTGAGTTCAGTAAACGAAAATAAAAACACTTTAAGGCATTCAAAATTCTGTCATTCTTACTTTCTATTTTAAGAAAAAAAGTAATGTGATTTTTCAGATTAAATACTCAATAAAAAATAAAAAGAAGAACCAGTAAAAATAACAAGAACGTTGAACATTTCATAACTAGCTCATGTCTTTTGTCTCTGTTGCAGTTAATGGCTGCTATGGGAAACGGCGCCGCGAAGGCCAAGTATGAGCAGAAGGTTCCTGCTTTCTACTACAGACCAACACACACTGACTGCAAGTAAGGACACCTCTTTTCAGAAGTGAGGCAAAACCTAAATTATGAGCTGTGTTGTGAAAAGTTGTGTCCAACAACTTTAAAATTTAAAATAAAGTTATATCTGAGGAGCTGGACAGACTGAAATTTGTTCAGGCTGGATTGATTAAGCTGCGTTCTGTTAAAGAACGAGTCCCTGCAGAGTGACCAAAAAAAATCGGATTCAGCCATGCTCCTTCTCGGAAATGGGGTGAGATAACATTGAGCTAGCTGCACGGTCAACATGTTACTCTGTGTTCACGCCAGTCTTCAGTCTGTCACTTCTTTTTTTTTGTCGCCTTTGCAGAGCGTACATGTGACGATAGCAAGAATAACAGCTTTTATGCAAGCAAAGGTTTGGTGAAATGAGTCAGTGCTAAAAACAAAAAAAAAATCAGATTTGTATGACGTAACGTCATTAACAATTAAACATTGTTTCACATTTTTAGCCATTGTTTTGTTCTCTGAAAAGAAACCTGAAATATTTGTGAAATAGACAGTTGAGCTGCATTGAAACACAGAAGAGCATGTGCTCAGGAGAAAAGCAGAAAAGCTGTACTTGATGGTAAAAGTGGTCGAGCCATTAGCATAGAATGCTACGGAAGCATTTAACTGCCAGAACTAGGAAATCAATTCAGGAGCAGAATCTCATTAAAATAAAACACCTTCTTGCTACAATGAGTTTTATATCTTAAAAAGAGAACATTTGTTGTTTTTACCAAGATGTAAAAATATGTTCCACTGATAGATTACGATTTCTTAAAAATTCATAAACGGGCTCACTCTCATTCTCCTTCTTCTCATTGTGTTTCCACTAGAAAAAAACAAAAATCTTGTTATAGTGGGAGTTTCTTGTTTAGATATTGCTCCTGAATTTATTTCCTAGTTTCATGTAGTAAAGAAATGCAACCATATAGTACAAATAAAAAAGTTATTAAGTATTCATAACTATTATGTTCTTTTATGTATGGTTTTTACTTTTATTTGATGTTAGACCAAACATTGTTTGTCATTTCAAGTATTCCAGTGTCAGGAAGAATGTTCCTCTCTCAAATAGTGCCATAAAAAACACTATATTTATGGTTAATAATTTCTTTAAGGGGTCCGTTTTTATAGTTGTGTTGTTGCATGTAGTCTTCATGTCCTCCTTACTATATTATCTACCATGCTATTTACACCACTGTGTAAATGCCAAGGTTGTGCGAACACACATGCTGGTAATGTGCACTCCTTCACACCTCTCATTGTGCAGGTCTCCTTGCTTCCTTTTCCTCTTTTTGTCTATAAAAAGGCCAGTAATAAGTATTTTCACAGCTCCTCCTCAGACCACTTCCTGTTTAAAATCTAAAACTTTCAACCATACTGGGATCTAAAAAAAATTACATTGCCTGGCGGCTGAAATATGGTATAGAGCATAAAAACGTCCAGTGTCTTGCAAAACTGTTTTTCTTGTACTTATCACATTGTTACCACAAGCTAAAGAGTTTTAACATAATATTTTATGATAAACCAACACAAAGTAGCACATATGTGAAGTGGAAGGAAAAGGTTATAAATCTCGCCACCCTGCTGGTCAGCTCAAAAAATTATGTTCATTTGATCCACTTCAATCAAGACGTAATATGAAACCCAATAAATAAACTAATATTCACATTACAATGTGTATGCTCTAGGCAGAATGTCGTCAACATTCACAATTTGAAGTCAACTGCAGAGCACTTGCTGAAATGCCATAAAATAGAAAGACGCAGCAAAGAAAAGTGAAACAGTACAAACACACATCTGAAAATCTTCTTACAGAAAAACATTTAAAGTCAATGCTAAAAGAACATCCTAGCAGTATAAAAAGTCCTGCATATCCTGCTTAGTGAGCTTAAGTATAAGATAATATTTTGAGTAATCTGAAGAGTGAAGAAACGGGTAAAATTAGCTAAAAAGCTAATGTTAGCTTAAATTCTCTCATTCTCATCTTGGCTTGTGTAGCATTCTGGGTAATATTATCTTAATCCATTCAGTAAGTTCACTTTAGTTTTTTAATCGCAAATTAGCTTAAAGGCTAATGTTAGCTTAAATGCTATCATTGTTACGTTGACTTACAATAGCATGTTGGGTAATATTATCTTAGTCCATGCAGTAAGTTCACTTTAGTTTTTTAATCGCAAATTAGCTTAAAGGCTAATGTTAGCTTAAATGCTATCATTGTTACGTTGACTTACAATAGCATGTTGGGTAATATTATCTTAGTCCATGCAGTAAGTTCACTTTTATTTTTATATAAGCTAATTATATCCAAATTAACTAAGGGCTAATGTTAGCTTGTCATGTTGACTTAAACCAAAATGCTGAGTATTATTAACTTAATCTGTTCAGCATGCTAGTTTTGGCTTTTAAATCTAAATTAGCTAAAAAGCTAACGTTAGCTTATATGTTATCATGTCTGCTTATATTCTGATGAAAGTATGTTCATGTGTCAAAGTCCAGACCTAAATCCTATGCAGAATCTGTGGCTAGCCTCCATCTCTAGATGTACAGAGCTGGTAGCTGCAGGTCCAAGTAAAGATTATCCTACGAAACATTACTCAGTTGGGCTAAATTTCTCATTTTACTTCCATTTCACTGTAATACATCGCTTCATGAGGGTTTATATTACATAAAAAAAAAAATCGTTAAAATGTTCAATGGGTGAGAACGCGCTTTTGCACTTTTCAGTCCGACTCTTTGGAATGTGAGACTCGTCTACCTCATGTGCCTTCCTTCCTAAAGGCCTAAAGCAAAGAGACAAAACCAGGAGCTAAGAGTGTTCCTTTCTCATTTCTGACGGTTCAGATGAAAGGAGAAATGCCTTATCACCTCCCCGTAAGCACCACTAGGGATTAGTGCTCAAGTTCCAGTGTCACTGGAGGATCTTTCAAAGGATTCCAGTCAAAAGGTTTTATCTCATTCTGCTGACAGAATGGGTGATTTTATTCTCAACACAAAGGAGAGTAAAATAAATGCAGAAATACTTTTAAAAAAGCGGGATAAAACAGATTTTGAGTCTAAAGGAGAGAATGAAATGAAGAGAGGAAATCAGATGAGAGACCTTGTTGGCATGGTGATGAACTTACTGCATTTGTATTTTATTTTTTTTATTTGTCTGCAAGAGAGAGAGGGAAAATCATCCTTACTGCTTTTACATGTAGAGTCTTTTGCTGCTGACTGAAAACTCCCAAGAACTTCATAATGAAAATAAACCAGTGATCAGCAGCACCGGGTCATGGCGCAGATCACATTAGATGTGTGTGCAGTTCCCCTAAATGCTAACCGTGGCTTTTCGTTGGGTCTCCAGGCTGCTGAGGGAGCAGTGGATCCGAGCCAAGTACGAACGAAACGAGTTTGAGTTCATCGAGAAGCAGGAGCCTTACTCTGCAGGTATGTGCAGTAAGAAAAGCTTTTGTGTGTGTGTGTGTGTGTGTGTGTGTGTGTGTGTATCATCATGAAGGCAGAGATTAGTGAATGTGAACCTATGGAGTCCATTTCCACTTCCTACATTTTCTAGATCTATCTGTACTTTGAAACATGTGACTCAGCCTTTTAGGCGCTACGGTAATTAGCTTCATACCTCCTTTCACTGAGAATACAGTAAAAGGGAAGTCTGCATACTGTAAATTTTGGTTGATATATGTGCCTCTCATATTAAGGTTGCTCATGGTCGAAGTGTGAACTACATGTGGTTCATGGAAGTGAGCAATCACCTCCTTGTGAACCAAGTGTAGTTCACACTTTGACCGCTATATTTGTATCAAAGCACTATTAATAGCAACCTTAGTATGAGACTAGCAACCAGTATTTGCAGTATTCATGCTTCCTTCTGGCTGTATTCTCAGTGAAAGAGATATGAAGCTAATTAGCTTAGTAAAGTACCATAAACATATGGTAACGTGAACAAGGTTTCCCCCAGAAAACTTGCTAAGCCTGGTGGTTGTGCTCTCAGTGGTCATTCATCAAGCGGCCTGTCAAGTTTTTGAGTTTAAAAAATGTTTGAAGTTGACAGGAAATTTGAAAATATCACTCGATAATTATGTGTTATTGAACGATTGGAAAATTAATACCTGAACACCAACTATAAAGTCTTAAAAATGCAAACATTTTAAAAAGACTTAGCCTGGTGGGGGCACAAGTAAAGCCTGGTGGCCCTCCAGGCTAATAATGCTCTAGGGGGAACCCTGGTGACATTTAGGTTGAAAATGTAAAGCCAGTCTTTAAAAATCTGGGAATAACTCTGATTTTCCCGGACATTTGTAGTTTTTTTCTTTGTTTTTGTTAAAGCAAACACACACTCTGACTTTACGTCTGACTGGACTCACATGCCCACCCTCCATCCAGAAAGGGACTCGCCGTGTCAGGCTCTCGTCGTTCACCCTCCAATAAGCAAATCCTTGAAAACTCCTTGCACCGTCGTCTCCTGGTGACGACCGGCTTTCAGAGATTCAATTACCCTGAAACGTCCATTGACGTCTTTCAAACTTTCTGTCTTCTGCTAAGTGGTCAGTGTGTATACGTTTGCCGGTTGAACGCCCATTGAAGCAGTGACATCGCAATTGTCACTGCTGAAGAGGGGAACTGCTATTAAAACAGTGAGTGCATTTCTGCTGGTTGTGTGTGTGTGTGTGTGTGTGTGTGTGTGTGTGTGTGTGTGTGTGTGTGTGTGTGTGTGTGTGTGTGTGTGTGTGTGTGTGTGTGTGTGTGTGTTGGGACTAAAAGTACTCTACTTGTGTTGGTCTGTGATCAAGTGTCTCTATTGGTATACGTTTCACATCATAGTGATGGGATAGTCCACTCTGACTGGCTTTCAGTGACCTCACCCTTTTATTGAAACAGTGTCGAACACACACACACACGCACGCACACCCACACACACACACACACGCAAGCAAGCAAAGCACGTAGGATTGAATGAATCATTCTGTCATTTCTTATTTGTTCATTTCTCCGTCCTTCTTCCCTTTTTTGAGCATTGTGGTGTGAAAACTCAGCCTTTCTTTGAGCGCCCGTGTGTGTGTGTGTGTGCGTGTGTGTGTGTGTGTTAGTGGGTGGCTGAAATCGACTATATATACAGTAATATGACCCAGACCGCCAACAGCGATGGTATGCAAAGGACAGGAGGAGAAAGCGGTGAGGAAAGAGTTGATGGTGGGGATGGGCGATTGATCCATGAGGTAATGCCTGTGTAGGTCAATGTTTTGAGTCAGGAAGTCGCGAAGCAGAGATAACAGACCGCAGAGCAGGAGAATGAAAAACAGCTCATCAATGGTGATGAAGAAGGAAGTGGAGAATAAGCATGTAGGGGGGCAATGAAGACATGAAAATAGCATCTAGGATGTGAGTTGTTACACGAGCAAAAATAAATTAAGTTGACAAGTTTTGACGTTTTAGATGGGGAACCGCATGTACAGTATCACTATGTTTTATCATATTGTGATATAATGATGATGGTGATATGGTGATATCTTAACTTTAAGTAATTCAGGAAATTGTTCTGAAATGACCAAATTTGCCCTCAACCAAAAATGTAAGAAATGAATTCAAAATATAAAGAACGCAACATCTCTTTACGTTTCTTTAAACGTATACGCTTTAGAAATCGGGTAGATTTCTCTCAAGCGTTTGTTTAAGTGCTGTATTTTGGGGCCGTAACACTGCGAACTGCTTCACGTTCCACCGTCTGCTGTTTTACAAACATCAGGAGACCAAAATTAAAATTTTCCATCTATTTAAAGCTGGTGTAAAACAACAGTAAAGTAAAAAAAAAAAATCCTGACAAGTTTCAGTTCCCTCTCTAAGACAGATTTAGATTTAGATTCTACAAACCACCGATTCATGCAATGTTCCAGCAAATGTTTACAACACATTCTCTGCCGTTTCTAGAAATAGATTTATTGTCTGTAATTTGCATAGTCGGTCTCACCGCTTTAGATTCACGTACATGTTTCTGATGGTGTTGTTGTGGGAATCAGGAAAACAACCGTTCAGCGTCGGGAGACGTGGTTGGAATATAAACCAGCCCCTTCTTTCCAGATTATATTGCCTGATCGTCCTTTACAAAGCTTTATTCTGTTAAAATGGGTCAGGATTAAACACAACACTTCACAGCCTGATAGAAATGGAAGAAAAGGATGCTGTGTGGGCAGAGCCATCTACTGAAATAGACTGAGGAGGGGCGACTTTACGGGCTGTAGATAAAATGGCTCATCATGACAACATCACATGCAACAGGACGGTTGATAGTCAAGACAAGAGAACGTCTGCTGACTCATTCTCTGTGTTTACTCTCCATTTCATGCACTCTTTACTATTTATATTGTCATCTTTAAAGACATCCCATCCGACAGAAGCTGGTTGAAATGCCTTACCTTTTCCTTTCTACTGCAGATGACTCTTCTGTCAAACGTCTTCTAAAGACGGTTTAGTGCCGTCCTCCCTTCAAACAGTTTTTCCCCCTTCCACCTCCCTCTCTCTATTCAGGGTACAGAGAAGGGTTTCTATGGAAACGAGGAAGAGACAACGGCCAGTTCCTCAGTCGAAAGTTTGTCCTGTCGGAAAGGGAGGGAGCGCTTAAGTACTTCAACAAGCAAGACGTAAGCGATGTCAAAGTTTTGACTTGGCAATACATTTTTTGAAAAGCGGCGCTTGTGTGAAACCTTTGCGAACTGTTCCTGCCTCCATCCAGGCCAGAGATCCCAAGGCAGTGATGAAAATCGAAACGCTCAACGCGACCTTCCAGCCGGCCAAGATAGGGAATCCCTGTGGCCTGCAGATCACCTACCTGAAAGACAACAGCACAAGAAACATCTTTGTCTACCACAGTGACGCTAAGGTACAGTCTTATAATCTCACACTGATAAACCTGTGTCTGGTGAGTGAGTAATGTGCTGCAATGTTTGGCTTTTCAAATTCTCTGGAAAATCTTGAAGAGCAAAATTTGGAGAATATAAATGTAAATAAATGCAAAAGAAATTACCAGAAGTGCATTTTCTTGTCAACACAATTAGAATAAAAACAAAGCTGGACAAAAAGTTATGTGAATTTCAGTCCAGTATTTCACAAAAATCTGAAGTTTTACCAATATGGCCATTGTGTTCCTACTCCAGA
>NW_015112911.1:171679-206525 GCF_001443285.1 Poecilia latipinna
CTTATAAGCTACCGATGTTGGTGTCTATTTTCAGCTACGTACATTCATTTTGCCCCCCAAAAAATGTCCACGCCTCCGTCTGGTAATCATTTCTCAATAGATGAAAGTCCAGACTCTCCATTTGAGGCAAAGTGTAAAACAAGGAGATGGTTTTTATTAGGCTAACAAAGTGCACTAAAAAGTAAATGTTGCATTCTAAACATGAGTGACACTGGAATTTAAAAGAGCCAGGAATAAATAGTGAGAATATTAGACAACAAAAATAAAAATAATCTGCGGTAAACACAACTAAGAAAGTTTCAAACTTATTTGTTAGCTTTAGCAAACATTATGCTGGATGAGAGACTTGAATCCTGAAGCCTTTTCACCCAGACCGACTTAATTTTCCTTGAAGAATACAAATCAGAGTTTGGAGAAAACAAGGAAGGACAGACAGAGGAAACATGTCGGGTCCAAAATGTTCAAACTGATATATTTGAGCCAGAATATAACTCTAGCTTGTGTGCTCTAAACATTTTTAGCGTTGATTAGCATCTGTGTTACTCTGTTTGAAAGTGATCCCTAAATAAAGCATGATTAAAATTGATTATTGAAGGTTTTCAGGTGATTGATCTCCTTTCATGTTTGCTGCTTGTAAACGGCGGATTGTGCTGGTATTGCCTCAGCTTGTTATATGGCATGCCAGCGCAGATGTCGTATAAGTGACATATAAATCCAGTGTAATAAAAAAAATAAAACATTCTCCAAAGTCCATAAACAGATTAGAGGATTTTGTTTTGTGACTTTTTCAGAGCAGAAACTAAATGTGAAATATGTTTGCTGCTGTTTTTATTGTCTCACTGCTGGTTTTGACTAAAATGATGCCGATGGTAAAGCTTGCACTACTGGTGAAGACTATCCTTTGGAAAAAGTAACTTTTCTAACTGAAAAATAATTTTTACAGATTTTTTAGCTTTCCTTCATTTTATAATGATTCTCAGGGCTGCGTATCTGCTGAGCTCATTATGCGAGCTACGTCTAGGTGAATAGCTGGTAAAAACATTATTACAGGGTTACCAGAAGAGCAACGATGTGACGACTTCCTGAAGGCGGAGTTTCAGAAAGAGCGGGAGTTTCTTAAAGAGACAGAGGCCCAATTTCAAATCGTTAAATCATGAAGTAAAAGTTCTTTTATTTCATATACTAACTGCAGTTAACAGAGTTACTTGATTATGCTATAAAATGGCACTATCTGCCTGGAAAACATATAATACTGCCCCTTTATAAACATGAGGTTTAGCCGAAGTTATAAAGAGGCATTTTGTAAGATCCAAAGAGACACTTGTGGCTCCGGGTGATCACTTTATATGAGGTAATGGTGAAATACGGTTGGTTTTTCTGCTCAACATCAACCCTTCTGGAGCACAGCTTTCAAATGCCAGGATCAGTCTTTGTTTTAGAAATCCCATGCCGTCCATGAAACCACTTTGAACGCATCTTGCCAAATGTGCTCCGAATTGTGTGGAAGATAAATTATAAAGAGTCATGTAAGTCAGTGCAGTTATGAGCTTGCAGACTTTTGCAACATTTGTGAAAAGCACAGACAGCTTTCCTAATGCGTGAACATGTATTAGTTTCAAATTTCCTTCATGGAATTGGTTGAATCCCGTTTAACTCATCTGCATAACAGGACGCAATCTAATGCTGATGTGTGCTTGATATAGAAAGATCAGAGTGGTTCATAATAAGTATGCACGGTTATAAAGATAAATCTGAAAAGTTTCTGAGTCAATGATTAACATGTTTTGAACATCAGTTTTGCTTTGTTGAGACTTCATAACCCATTTTATTTTGTTTATTTCCTTGGCTATTTAAAATGTCTTCCAGCTCATTTCTATTTCATAGTAAATTTACTACTAAGTTGAGTACTTTTAACTGCACAGCTTTGGCCTGGATGGCGAAACATTTAATGTATGATCTTAATTAGATCATACATTTTAGCTTGACGACATGAAAACATCACTCTGACTCTGATTATTCATCGTCAATGAAATGTGAAAGGAAATCTTGAAAATTACATAAAATTTTTCACTTCAGTTGCAGCTTCTGGTTTAATCTTTAAAATAAGTATACTAGAAAAATGAATTTCAGAGTGAAGGGGAGAAAAGAAAGCACTGCTCCCTCTACTGGTAGAGTAGGAGTACTGAGGGGTTGTGAAAGGAAGAGTTCACTGAGTTCAGTCGGTCTCAATCTGCAGTGGAGATACTGATGGAGACAAGAAGTCAAAACTCTTATTTTTACATCAGAACCAAAAAAACAAAAACAAAAGAGAAAGTCCTCGTTTCCACTGGTAGAGTTTGCTGTCGTGTCGTGCAGGAGGTGTTCCTAATGAGAGTGTGTGTTTGCTTGGCAGGAGATGGTGGACTGGTTCAATGCCATCAGAGCAGCCCGGTTCCACTACCTGCAGGTGGCCTTCCCTGGAGCGAGTGACGAGGAGGTGAGAAAGATGCACTTTGATCCAACACGTTTCTGGGAGCCAGGCTTATGGCTCCGGTCGCTGCCTCAGTGACGGTGGTTCATGTTTTAAATTCAGACTGATTTCCCTGTAAAACCTAAAATGAGATGATATTTCCTTAACACACATTTTCTCTACCAGTTACATCTTCTGTTTCTAATCCTTCAGAAACGTTCTATATGGGCGTCTTTGTTTGGTTGTTGATATCTAGATTAATTTGCTTATCTTAAATAAAAAGTTGTATTAATAGAATAATTATTATTTTTAAGGCCACTTACCATTATTTGATTTTAAAATTACTCATATTGTTGTTGGTATTAGTTGGTAGGTGTAAAAAAAAAAACAAAAAAAAAAACACAAAAATAATGTGCAAGATGGGGTAAACCTAATTCAGTTTAGGTTTTTTATGATGATACTTCATTTGCACTTTTTTAATATTTCATGCAAATCTTAAATGTTTTTTGTTTTTTTTTGTAGCTGGTGCCCAAACTAACACGGAACTTTATGAAAGAAGGCTTCATGGAGAAAACCGGCCCAAAGGTTTGTATTGAACCCAAAGTAAAACTGAAAGGAAATCAATAATTTATATTCAAGACAGTGTTTCAAGGCTGCTTTGGGTCCACTTCTCCTTTGTGTATATGTGTGTGTGTGTGTGTGTGTGTGTGTGTGTGTGTGTGTGTGTGTATATATATATATATATATATATATATATATATATATATATATATACACACACACACACACCCCCCCATTGGACAGATCAATAATACATTTTAGAATATTTTTTTTATCGTGAGAGAACTTTCTGAATTACTGAAGCACCTCAAAGAAAAACTGCCTAGAACATAACTCCCTTCAGCTGAACTCTAGGAGAACCAAGCTTCTAATCATCAACCTGGAGAGCATGGCTCCTCTGATCAGATGGATAAAGTTCCTCATCGAGCCAAATCCAAGAATTTTACATGTTGTTTTCGCCCAACCAATGTCCCTTGAAGGTCCCTCAAAACAAGTAGTCCAAAACTTTTCTTTTTGGATCATTTGAGAAATAGTTCATGTCAAAGCAGGAACTTGAAATGCTAATTATTTTCCTTGTTAATTTACTTCCTAATTTATCTACTCATTACCTTTCCCTTCTTTACTTCTGCCAAGCATTGTTGAAACCACTATTTTCTATGTTGAGTGCAAACTGCAGTTCAAAAATGATTTTTCCCTCTTTGTAATTTCTCTGTCTCGCTCTGCTGCAGCACACGGAAGGCTTTAAGAAGAGGTGGTTCACCATGGACGACCGGCGGCTCATGTACTTCAAAGACCCTCTGGTGAGAAAAGACCAGATTCCGTCCAGGTCCTCTAGAGGCCTGACATGTTTGACTAACGGGACCCTCTCTGTTCCCCCACCCCCTCCCAGGACGCCTACGCCCGGGGCGAAGTGTTCATTGGCAGCAAGGAGAACAGCTACACCGTCCTGGCCGGCTTGCCCCCGTCCACGCAGGGCTACCACTGGAACCACGGCATCACCATCGTCACACCCGACAGGAAGTTCCTCTTTGCCTGCGAGACAGAGGCCGAGCAGCGCGACTGGATCGCGGCTTTCCAGAGAGTCATCAATCGACCAATGAGGCCACAGGAATACGCAGGTTGTTATTTGGAATGTTGGACAGGTGCAGATAGGAATGCGGACCGAAACTGATTTTGATTGATTACCCCATCAAGTCCATCTACAGTGACACATTGTTCCATTTTCTGTGGTTGCATATTTTTTTTCCTTCATATTTCTTTAGTTAATTGTAGGTTTTTGCTTGTTTTTTTTCTGTGATTGCAGCATTTTTTGTTTGCATCGTTTTTGTGTATTTAGAAGTTTACGTCCGTCATGTATTAGTTTGTACCTCTCGGTCGCCATAACATTCACACTGAGGAAGGCTGCATGTGCATCGGTTTGTGTCCGTACCTAATTTCCGTTTCCTTCATTGTTTGTTTCAGTGGAGGCCCATTTTAAACACAAGCCTTGAAGCCTACAGCAAGTCCAAAGTCATCTGGACCAGCCCAGTCAGAGAGATGAGAGACAGCCCCCCCACCCCGCACCGCACAACAAGTGGGGAGGCATTGGGGACCGGTCTGGGTAAGGAGGAGGTTTTTGGAATGGGCCGATTAAAAAAGAAAAGGAGAACAGAAGGACTCCAGTCTATGTTAAAGACAATGGTTGGTATGATCTAAGGTGGAAGGGTAGAGATGATGTCTTTTAATACTGCTCTTACCAACTTTGTGCTGTACATTGTCATACCAGACCCCACTCCCTCTCCCTCTTCTCCTGCCCCTCAGCCATGTGGACCTCTCATCTGCATCAAGCTACCCTTACACCCCTGGATTTCATCTTGTGAATGGTTCTTTCTGCCTGTGATCTAATGTAGCTATGTAACCTAGAGTCATGTCACTGGTCGCGTAATGAAGACGAACACGTTGTTAATTTATTGAATGTACAGTTTTCGACCACAGTGTCTTAATCGTGCGTGTGGAATCGTCATGTTTTCATTGAGGACTCTTGCGAGGTCCAACCTCTGGCACTGAAACCCTGGGAAACCTGAATTCTACAAAGTGCTGTTAACAACAACCATGCCTACAAACAAAACTTGCACACAAACGCTCAGTGAACACCACCTGCTGTTAACGACGGTGGAGCAGGCTGATCCTCCACGTCCAACCAGGGTCCCTTTTAGAAAACCTCCACCCCAAACAGAAGCTGCGCCCTTATTTATTTGTACTGTCGAACATACCATGTCATCGTGGGATGCTAATTTTTTGCTGCTTTCTTGGATTGTAATGTGACGGGATTGTAATTTGTAGAACACTTCTACAAATGTTCAATTTGTTCTTTGTATCTTGATTCAAAGGCACACTGTTTTGTTGATTCTTGCATCGTTGTGGGAAATAAATTTGAAAAAATGAAAACAGAGGAACCAGAGACAAGGTTATAATATTTATATGTTCTGTGTCTCATTTGTTGTTTGTATGGTGGCCCAGAAGGGACAACAACATGCAAAAGTCCCAACGGAAGTTATGCTAGCAAGTTTAGCATAGCTTCCTTTGTGGTTTCCTTTTACTGACCCTTGTGGGTCACCGCATATTTGACAGTAGAAGTGTGTGACACTGCATATTTTGATATCGATAACATACAAAGTAAATACACTGCCGGTATTGCCAAAACTGATACAAATAATTTAATTTTGACACATCGCCAGCTTTTAGGTGTTAAAGAATTTTGTTAAAACTATTGGAATCAACTGGAACGCTCTCCATAGTCGAATTCCACAGATTTAAGATTCGGAAGGCGTATTTCTTGTTTCAATATGGTCACTCCGCATAATTAGCTGTGGTGATGACAGGTTTACAAGACATACGAGTCTAAAATCATTGTTACATGTAGCGCCTGAAACTGGTGATTGCTCGTGGAAAGTAAAACTTAAAATGAGGTTTGTAATAGGTACTGCAAACGATGTTTACTGGCGTCGCCATGTTAAAATCCCGACTTCTTAACTATAATGCCGTTACCTCGGGTCTGACGTCAAACCCAGCTCCCATGACCAGTTCCGTATGGTTTCTCTATGTCGTTGGTTCTAACTTCCGGAATAAATAGAAGGCAGCATCACACTCACGAAGGCTGTGTCCTTCAAAGAACCGCGCCTATCACAATCACAGTACCCATTTCAGCAGTTAAAATTCACCTTTTATTCAGGTATTAGTATTTTGAGAAACGATACCAAGGACATTCTAAATGTTAGGTTAATGCCTAATTTGTCCAGCAGATGGCGCCATTAGACTGTGTACGCAGTTACTCCTCCCATGTTAGAATTACATTTTTATCCTTTATCCTGCTTACACTGTGTTTAACATATGCCTCATTTCCACTAAGAGGTACAGAATGGGTTGGTGTGGTTTGGTATGCTATTTTGTATGTTTCGATTGTAAAAGTGACCCATAAAACCGAACCATACCACACCATTCCTGGACCCACTTGAGTAGTAGGTCTATAGGACAATGGAATGGTAAAAATGTCACTGTGTGTGACAAGAACAAGATACACTAGTGCTCATGTTTGTTGTCACAATAGTATGAAGAAATGTTAGCAGGTCAGGCTTAACCCTGTCTCACCAACGAGAGTCCAACTGGCAGTGGAAATGCTTTCCTGAGTACATTGGACCATAAAACAGTGTGTCAAACAGCATCAACCTGTGCTGTACTGCTCAGTGGAAACGAGGCAATAGAGGGACACCCACTCTCCACGAGTGTGATAACAAAAAGCAATAACTCAAAGCAAGTGAAAGATATCTATTTTGCAGCTGAGAGCCCTTGATAGATAATTACCTTGGGCAGTGAGGCATAATACCCATCACTAACTCTAACTCTTTTCTCATCAACAGCTATTTGGTCGAAAACTGTCACTGGCAAATTTATGGGTCTCAAGTTGCAAAGACCCGTCATCTCATAGTGTGAAATCTACTAGACTGCGGTCAATGTTCTCCTTTAAAAGTCATGATGATTTGGACGTTTTCTAATAGAAAGAAAAGTGGGCTAAATGACTGCCAGTGTACCTGCCACCTGATGATCTCCCTCTCTGAGACAACCTTCCACAGGATTCCAGCCATTGCAAATATAAATTTGTCAATGCGTCTTCTGTCTGGCTGTGCTGTTGTTGTTGGCTGCCAGGTTCTCATGGTAAACTGCTGAGACAGAGAGCCAGTGAGCTGTACGTGCCAGGCAACAGGAAGAGTTTAAAATCGGGTGGGACCTTTGGCTCAGCAGACCCCAAATGTTCATACTGAAAGTAATACGTCCAGTCGGTCATTGGAACACGGAACAAACATCTGTTACCAGGCAGATGAACCTTGGTGTAAGAGTATGGAACCAAAAAGGGGACATAGACTGTCTTATTTTAAACAAATGCAAAAAACGGTACTTGACCAAAGAGACCAAAATCTGAAAACATAATCAAACATTTTTTTCTATCCACATAAACATTATTAGTCTCCAATTGGGGAAATTGCTCAATCTAAACAGCTCCATTTAAATCTTATAAGAAATTCTAAGCAAATTGTTTTTTTTTAGTGCTTTTATTTGTTGGCCCTAGTTGTAAACAGATCCTCTGAGCTAAAGTCTACTGTGTCTGCACACCATACAAAATGCACTACAAAACGTCTTGTATCAATAATATCTGATTAAAGCCTTTGGATGCATAATTGTTACCTACGAAATGTTATTCTTATGTAAAGTGACACTAGAATACTTTGCAATAAGGCACACCCTCTACAATCAATCAGAACCATTTTATTCAGCTGAGGTCCCACATTAGATAAATCATCTCACAAATTGTACAAGTTTCAAAAAAATAAATTCTCAGATTTTTTTCGTGCAAACTGGAAAACTTGTAAGCAATAACCAAGGCACAGAAGACAAGAGCAATTAAGAGATTCATTTGATTAAAAAATATATATACCATGAGATTACAGCAGGCTCACAGAGACTCTTGTTGGACTGTCGCCAGGCAGCTTGTTGATTCAAACTTGCTTTGAGTTTGAATGTTTTCACAATGGCAGGTTGAGTTCCTCTGCATTGGTTTCTTTCTAGAGTCCAAAGCATTCATGGTAGATTACCTGGACACTTAATATACCTATAATAAATTTAAAAAATACCTGCAGAGAGGTCAACTTGTACTGAATGTTTCACTATTAGAGATGCAGGAATTATTGGGAGCCATGTCATCAAAGGTTCCCAACTTGCTCAAGTACGTTTAAGAAACTGTCCTAAACTACTGCTACCTGGACTGGGTTAAACTCTTCATTTGTTATCCCCATTTTGTACCCACACTATGCTGTTTCGTTGCTTCCTGTCTCAGTTTTATAACCCACAAACAAAGTTGGTGTCCATCAGGGGTAGAAGGCTCGAGCCCGGTCTCAGCCTGTTTTTTCCTGGCCTTGAGCTCAGTCTTAGATTGTTATGTCTTAGTCTTGGTCTCAGAAGACCTGCTCTTGCTCTTGCTCTTGGTCTTGGAGAGTGCGGTCTTGGTCTAGCAAGAACCAGTCCTGACTTCATGCTTGGTACCCATGTACTTAAACAATGGCATAGCAACATTTTCTGAGATATTTTCATTGTACATTGTACAGTACTTAGGACCACCTATTTGTATGTATTTTACTTTTAAACTCCATTTCAACCAGTTGACTCTTATCAAATATGACAGATTATGACTATTGATAAATTTATATAACTATGAGCTACTTCCATTTGGCAGATATTATTTATTAGAATGACATCATCACATTGCCAATGCCGAACCCTGGTGCATAGTGGGTAGTGGCAGATGTCTTGATTGTAAGGATTTTTTAAGGTTCAGCTAACTACAAAGGTATGGAATGCCAAATGAATTTGAGTTTGGAGAATTTTATTAATTTACCCTTTCAAGACATCCAATTTCAAACATATTTCTAAGTTCTTGTCAGTCTTCAGATTTTTTCTGCATGACAACAAAGGCCTGTGATGTTTTTCACATCACGGAAAACAGATGAGATTTTGTTTACTGTCTGTGAGCTGCGGTTGAGTCTGAAGGCAGACTTCAGTCCCTGTCAAGGCCTGGAGAGAGACGCGTAGACGGGCTGCTCCCAGACAGAGGGAGGACTGCGTGGAGGCGGCGCCAAGGCCAGGCTGTTGATGAGCGGAGCGGCATAAGACCTGCGAGATGAGTGAAGGTACGGATACTGGTACAGGCCGGCAGGGTAACCTGAAAACGCGCCAAAGAGGCTGGCGTTCTGAAGGTCAGTGTAGTCCGGCGGGTTAGGAGGAGACACAGAGGTGGAGGAACTAAGAGAGGTGTACTGAGGTTGGTGCGAGGGCGGAGGAGGTGAAGTAGAAGAGGAAGGTGACGAGCTGCAATGGCTCGGGCTCATCTGCTCCATTTTGATCTGAGGTTTTTGGCCAGTGTCTTCCTGTGGTACCTCCGCCGATGTCCCTTCAGGTGTTTTGAGGATACAGTTGACTGAGCTGTTGGAGTGAGCTTGGGCACTTTGGGGGATGTATGATCCATTCAGGCTGCTGGGTTCCATCTGGGCTGGAAGAATTGTGATGTGGCTGTTTGGGGGAAGGTACTGGTCCAGCTCGTGCACATCAAAGCCATCCATGGTGCCGATGACCTCGGTGCTAAGCTCTGAAATGTCCACGTTGCTGAAGTCGATGTTTCGGTTGGAATGGATAGCGGTGCTACTGTCAACAGGACGATGGGCATCATGCTTGTTCCCAGCATGCAGCTCAGTTTTAGGGGTTGTCGGGGGTGTTGGAGGACCATGAGGTTGACCTAAAGACAGACAAAAAACATTCAGTTTTTTTCACTTTACATAAAAGATTGCAATTGCTGAGATTTTGTAATCTCGTCACCTGGTCTGTCTGGATTGTAATTCTTGGGTGCCTCTCCTTTACCACCTAGCCGGGTCAACCCAGCTTCCGTCTTATAAAAGCCCTGCTGGGGCTGGTGTTGTGGTCTTTGGTCCCCTTGGCCTGGTTTAGCACTTTTGCGTCTTCGAGGTTGGTATTTGTAGTCTGGATAGTCTCTCTTGTGTTGCAGTCTCAGCTTTTCAGCCTCCTCAACAAATGGCCGCCTTTCTGTTTCAGAGAGAAGTCTGAAACAAAAGACAGGAAGAAGTGACTGAACAGAGGCATTCTCTCTTCAAAGCAGGCTAAGCATTATCTCTTATTTAGGAAAGGCAAAGACGGGTATTAGCATTACTGTTTGTGATTTAAAAGTTGGAGCATTTTCCCATCATACCGTTTGAATGGTTTAAATCCTTTAACCGAGGTGCTAAGAAAAAACTCCAAAGTGTTCATGTTTTGTTTTTTTGTTTTTCATCTGTATGGAGCATTAAGTAGTCCTGCGCAACCCCCAACTGACTTATTGCTATGCATTGCTAGTTAGCGGTTTGATATAAAGTTAGTGCATTGTTTCCTAACTTAAAACAAACATCTTGGAGCAACACCAATATATCTTATCAGGCTAACATTATAGCCTGATATCAAGCTAACATTATAACCTGATAATGTTGGCAACGAGCGTCTACCACAGTAACCTTACTAATTAACTCCAGGTTAATCCATTTGCCTTGATTTATATTAAAAAAAAAAACACTGAAAGACTGTGACTCGAAAAGAGCAGAATATTAAAATTTGTGAGTAGTTGTAAAATGTTCCACATATAATGGTTAGTGAATGTTGTCACTCCTTAGTGGTTGGTGTGAAAAGAGAGTCTTTCACTTGTAATAGTGCTTTTATTTCCGCAAAACTTATGTTACATATTTTTAAGCTTAAAAAAGCTTAAAAACAGAGACTGAAACATTAGATGTGGGTTATTTTTCGATTGAAACCTTATAGTTAAATTCTGACATTAAGATATAAATGACACACAACCTTTTGATGGAATGACCTCACAGAAATCATGTGCTCATATATGTAATCGGTTTTTAATATGTGGAAAACAGACTATTGAAAGAAGCGGGTTTTGTTTTTAACATTGCTTTAGTTTTATCTCAGACATATTGTGATGTTTTAAATAGGGACAACATTATTTATGTAAATATGGATCAGCTGCTGTGTAAAATACAGTTCAATACAAATGTCACAACAATTCAAAGGCCCATAAAATGGCATTTGCAAAAAGATGTTTTTTATTTTAGGTGGTAGATATCCACTTCTGTCTTGGATCTCCATGATTGTGTCTTCCTGTTGGCTTCAACCACTGGGTGTAACTAATCTAAATTAATGAAAAATTAAGGAACCAGGAAGGTAATAAATTAAATTTAATTCGATATTAACGGACTATAATCTTTAAAAACAACCTCACTTCAAAAATTCTAATCTCACTTTTCTCATTTTTCAAGTAGTGAGCCTCACTCATTAGGCTCAACCCTACAATGTAAAATTTCAAATTTTCAATTTTCAAATTCCAAAAATCTCCATCATATCTATGTCTATTTTCAAGAATAACTTTCTGTGGACATTTTGGGCACTTCTTGTCTGTTGTGTTTTGCTGTACTGTCGATCTTACCCTCCTTATATTTTTGCTCTCTCTATAAAATCAGCCACTCACCTCCAGAGTTTGCCCAGCGTCTTGCTCAGCTCCGCGTTGTGGAGGTGCGGGTACTGGTCCGCCAGTTTCCTCCGCGCCGCCTGCGCCCACACCATGAAGGCGTTCATCGGCCTCTTCACGTGCGGTTTGTTCTTCAGACTCCTCTCCCCCTGACTCGGCACGGGCACCAGCGACCAGTCGTACCCTTTCAGCACCTGCGACACCGCGTCTCGGATGCAGGCGGGGAACCGCTCGTCCCCCGGGGAGCTCTCCGCTCCAGCGAGCGGACGCGCCACCGCCAGCGCGTCAGATACGACGGGAGAGTTCCCGAC
Organism: Poecilia latipinna; assembly: GCF_001443285.1. Classification (NCBI taxonomy): domain Eukaryota; kingdom Metazoa; phylum Chordata; class Actinopteri; order Cyprinodontiformes; family Poeciliidae; genus Poecilia; species Poecilia latipinna. The sequence continues at coordinate 183,603 of NW_015112911.1, forward strand.
CTCCCGGTCCAGTTCGTGCCGGGGCGTAGAGCCGCCGCTGCTCTGTGGACTGCACGGATCCTCAGTAAGTATGCTGTGCGCTTCAGCCATAGTTTGCAACTTGGCTTATTTTAGCGTTTCCAAAGTTCGCGGAAAGCTCTCCAAATGCGAAAAAGCGCGCGGTTATGACTGGATCGCCACGAAAACAAATGAAGTTCCCTCACTGGAGAGATCTGGCACGAGGCTGCCATCCCCCTTCACATTTACCCCAATGTATGACAACTTTGACAAGCTCATCGAAAAGTAAACGCTGCAATCTCTCCACCTCCATCCGCTATTGGCTTGCACAAAAAAAAAAGAAAAAAAAGGGGACCTCCTTCCCCAATTAATTGGAAAAACAACGTCAGACACAGAATTCCAAGTTTAGAAAGTCTGCAATTTTGAAAACTGTTAAGTAATAATAATAATAATAATAATAATAATAATAATAATAATAATAACTGCAGTCAACTTGGACTCTTATTCTCTCTAACCTTAAATATTTACTTTGCCTGAAGATGTAAGTCTTTCTATAGAGGCCCAAACGTGCCTCAAAATAAGTTTGGACCTTCAGATTTCGAGACACAACATGCATTAGGACTTATATATCACTAATAATATTTTTCTAAATAAGTACAAATGGACATTTTGTAAAATATGTGATAGTAATTATTATTATAAAAACATTTCTGTCACACTTTTTTCTTCCACTGAACTTTACCTTGTTTGCTTTGGGATACAGAACTCTCTAAATAATGAGCTTCTTTAGCGGTGAACCTTAGTTGCTTACTCTCCTTGAGGAAGGTGTCAATGGCTGTCTGCTGGAAAACTGTCAAGTTGGGAGTTTTACCCACCAAAACTCTTTGTGGTGCACTGCAGCAGCAAAGGAACCATAAGTGAATAGCACTGACATAATTATGAAATATAGATTTAGCAATATAATTCCTGAATATCACACTTACAGTCGTATTTTATACACAACCTGTCTAAATAACTTGTGACACTTTTAGTAGTCGGCGTACTTCAAAAATTTTTAAAAACAACCTTTTGTAATGATCTGCTACCTGAGATCTGCTACGATCTCTGTATATCCTGCTATAATAATGACATATAAACACACAACTTAAAAGAATAAATGATTGTGTATTTTTCAAAATCAGTTTTCTTTTTTTTTTATTTTACAAATTTCTTATTGTTCCTTTTTTTCTTTATTTAAAATATTAAGGTAATTTTTTTATTGGCTTTATCATTACATAGGTCTTTGTTAATTGTCTTATTATTATTTTTGTTTTTATGGTTTACCTGTCCAAATAATTTATATTATATTTACATGTTTGAGGATAATGTTATTTATTTGTTTATTTGTTTATTTATACTACTACTACTACTACTACTACTAATAATAATAATAATAATAATAATAATAATAATAATAATAATAAAATTTGTCTTATATCATATATTTTTCAGAAAAAATAAACCTTTTTTTATTCACTTCCGGATATGTTTTTGTCACGTGACGGAGAGCTCCGTAAACATGGCGACCAGCGCTGCAGCTACAGAGAGCTCCGTGAGGAAGAGGCGCGTGGACAGCAGGAGGACGGAGAAGGAGAGAGTCCCTGGCGGCTCTTTAGACGGAACTGCCACCAATGGAGACTCGGAGAAAAAGAAGCAGTTTGTGTCCTTACAACCCGGAACTTACTGGCTCACTCGTATTGTGCTGCTGCGCTCAGTCGCTTTCATTTACTGTGAGTTTCTCTGACTTCTCCAGAAGAACCGAACCGTGTTCGCTGTTTCACTGCTTCCTTTTCCAACCCAAAATTGCTCAATAAATTTCTTCAAACTATTAGAACCACGAGCGCTGTAGTTTTAAAGCCTACTGTATTCTGCCCTCAATATCACAGCTGTCAGCATCTGTGTTGACTATGAACCGTGATTACTCCGCAGTTAATGTGTGCGGGTTGTAACATTGTCATACATTGTTATTGTGGTTGTGTTGCTAATGGTGAATCTTAATTCATACGTTACAGTTTTGGCAGCAACATTAGTGTTTTCTATTGTAGCCTACATATTGCAGGGTCATTGTACTTAAGGACAGTCAATATTGCTTTTAGAGAGATCTACTGTGTATTAGCTTAGATAAAAAAGCATTTCTGCTCTGGAACAAAATCGATCAGCTAACTTAATGTTAGTGCAGTCATATCATCCCCTCAGGTGAAATTATGAAACTCCAGCTTGAATGAATAGATTGATTGTGAAAAAGCATGAGCACGTGCTTGGGTTGGAGATGGGTCAAAACTGCAAATATTGACTCTACACACAAAAAAACATTAATGCTAAAGTTTTCTTTTTCATTCTAGTTGTGGCCTTTACAGTTGCCTACAACCAGAACAAACAGCTGATTGGAGAGAATGGGCTAATGCCTTGCAAGAACTACCTGAACAGCGTCAAGCGCTATGTCGGAGGAAAGATCGGCACGTCAGCCCTGGCATACACACCTTCCATCCTCTGGTTCTTGGACTGGACCAGCATGGACGCCAACCTGGACTGCATTGCCTTGCTTGGGATGGCGTTGTCAGGGTTCGTCCTGGTGACAGGGATGGCCAATATGGTGATCATGGTGACTCTGTGGGTGCTTTACCACTCCTTGGTCAACGTGGGACAGCTGTGGTGAGTGTATACACACACACGGCGGAGCCTTTATTAGCTGAAAGTAGCTAATAGACTTGACTGTAAATGAGACGGGGGTGTGATTAAGTCTGCTGGACTTGAACCACATTGAAGTACTGCTGCCAAAAGTGGGTAAGCTTTGCACTGGTGGCAGCAGGATTGTGTCTACAGATAAGTGTAGGGTTGCTTCTTGTAATCTATTTAATTAAATGTCTTTGGTTTGTTTTAGAAGCCTGCTTTGTTGAGGTTTATGGTTTACTTCATCTACCATTTAAAATGGGATATGATTTAGTGCCATCTAGTGGCAAAACTGCAGATGACATCCAACTAAGTGTGGTCCAGTTCCTCCTCCTGATGCTACAGTTGTGACTCATCTAATCAGGTGTAGAACATATGTATGTGTAGGAGGAAGTAAGGACACAAACAGAATTACACTAATAGAAACAGCAGTTGTGATGATGTAAGGTGTTTTGTCAATGTAAACCTCATTGGCTAACTGTGTATTCATCATGCCATGGCCTCCATAGGAACAATAAAAATACATTTGGTTATTTCAACACGTGTTAAATTTTTACGCATTTTTCAAAAATGAGAGCAAATTCTTATATTCGTTTGTATTTTGTCTTTCTAGGTACTCCTTTGGTAAGTGAACATCGTACTAGCTCGACCAGGGCTTCCTTTGTTTTTCCTTCTCCAAAAGAAGACGTGGATTGGAAGCATGAGAAGGAAGGTCCTGATATAATTTTGACCTTCTTCTCTCAGATTTGCCACCATCTAAATAACATAATGCCAAAAATGTGCATACCTAAAAAAAAACTTCCTTTTAAATACTGATACATTAATAATACTTGTTCTGCCTTTTTTCATGTATCTCTTAAACTGCTTCATATTTTCTCAAACCTACCAAATATTCAGTCCCCTTTTAGAAGTTTAAATCTTTAAATAGCAATTCACTTGTTTCCGTTTTAAATTATTATATTATTTATTGCAAAAAAAAACAACAACAAAAAAACAGAGATTTATTTCATGTACTGTACTGCGTAACTTTAAAGCTCTCTTCCCCTTATGGAGCCATATGAGACCAGAAAAAAGGACTTGATGTCTGATGTAATAGCAGGTTTTAAAATGTGGATATTTTTAGTGCGAAGGTGTTTAGAAGATACAAAATCCATCACTTAAAATGCTTGTAAAACGTTGGATTTCAAAAAATTGAAAAAGATAGAAAGAAAAGTTAAACAAACCAAATGATTATAGAGGGAAAAATAAATATATATATTTTTAAATGAACAAAAATCGCCTTGTGGGTATAGGGGCTAAATCATTATGTTTTTGTAAGCTAACTGCTATTGGAAGCAGATCTTATTCAATAATTATCACCTTGTTTCATTAAATTTGTAGTTGCGTTCAGCATTTTTTTTTCTTTCCTTCTTTTTTTTATTTCGTAAAAATCTTGCACCCAATTTCTTACAAATTTCTTACAAACAGCTGATTTAATGCTAAACTGAGGAGAATATACTTGCTAAGGCTACGTGTGTTTCAGTTAACCGTGTCTCTCCATGGTAGAAATTCATGCTAGTATTTTGTAGCAAAAACAAAGGCAACAATTCAACAGTTGTGTTCAATTTTCAATGGAAAAATACTCTTCTTCAGCAGAGAGTTAACAGTCCTGAGAACTTATCAGACAGGAGTGTAAACTACAGACCACTGAGTCTGTGGCACAGCTGAACCAAAGAAATAACACAAACACGAGCATGTTTGCCTCGGTAGCTCTGCTTTCTGTCCTAAGTATTAAAAAAAAAACAAAACAAAAAAAACAAGACTTGAGTGTAAAAATAAATATCACTGTGGTAAATTTCTGCACTGCCTGCATTAAAGAAATGTGACATCACAACCAGGCCTGGGCAGCGTCGTCTGCTTTACTGTATAAATGTGCTTGTCTGTGCAGGTTGGGAGAGCCAGCTGTTGGAGACGGGCTTCCTGGCCGTCTTCCTGTGTCCGCTGTGGACTCTGTCCCAGGTTCCCAGCAGCTGTCCCCCCTCCCTCGTCTGCATCTGGACCTTCAGGTGGCTCATCGTTCGCATCATGCTGGGAGCTGTGAGTCAAAATCACTATTCAGTCCTTCAAATTGATCGATCGCGTGGAACTCCAATAAAAATCGCTAAAGTTTGTGTTTGTAATATGTAAAAAGTTCATGCAAACATTGAGCAGATGGAATCATTCTGGTGTTTGTCCTCCGAATTTTAAAGCGATACTTTGGAACCGCTGTCCTGCTCTAGCACTCTGCCGGTGTTTGGTAAAGCCAAGCCAAATATGTGATCGACTCAACAACACAGCGCCTCTTTTGTCAGATTTCACGGGGATTTATAGAGCACAGAGCTGGGGTTTATTTGACAAGTCGTCGCCACCAGCCGAGTGGGACTCCTCCCAGCAGGAGCACGGAGAAAACTCAACACCCCTCCACTTCGCTGAAACACACAATCTACTTCACATGTAAACTCATCGGTAAATTTAAGGTTCTCTTCCAGCCTAACCCTACTGAAGTCACGTCATATTTTAACGCTGTTCTGGTGGCGATGTACTCAATAATATCTATGGGGTTTTGCCTTGAAACTGTTCAGACTGCAAAGAAAGTGTCTGCAACAAAGTATCTGCAGCTCTGGAGTGAAACAGCTTGTTGCATCAGCAGCAGGCTGGGATGGTAGCAAAAGTATAGCAAAATGGCTTACTGAGTAATTCTCCAAATATGTTTGGTATGTTCTCAGACTAACGCTGGATTGTGACACGTCAGGCTCTACGTTTTACACATTTTCATTTTTCTTCTCCGTTTTTAGATTTTAAAGACCTAAGACATGCTTAGCTTTGCTTTCAATACAGCCGGCTGATCCAGATACAGTATTTGTCCCATTTAGAGTCGATAGTTGGTGTTTTAATAGATGATTTAAAAAAAAAATAAAAATCCTAGCTGATTATGAAAAATCTTGATTAGATATATACTGTACCTCGAAAATGTAGTGTTGCAACCCAAAGCTTCATTGTAACTCAAGGCTGTTTCCCTGACAGAGTTACACAAAATATGTAGTGTTTGTGAATAGGAACAAAAATCAATCAAAACATTAAAAAAATACAAAAATTTGAAAGGTATTGTGTGAATTTGTATGCAGTCGCCTTGCCTTTACTCTGTTAGCCATTAGGGGTTCGCTGACTGATCGTCCCCTAATTCCTTCGTTTTGGTTGATTAGCGATCAACCAAAACAGCCTTGAGCTGCACAGGACAGCGTAAAGGTGAGTTACACCCCTAAATCCAATTGAGAATCTTTGATTACAGTGAAGCCAGGCTCATGTTAGTAGCTTTATTACAAATTAACAGCGTCATGTTGGTTGAGGTTGAAACCTTTGCCAATTACTCAGTGTAAATGGAGCAGTTTCCATCGCATCATGCGGTTTATTTAAAGGCCTGTTATTGTATTGAAGACAAGACTAAATGTTTCTTTGGAAGGTGGTCCAATCCTAAAAACTCCTGCCATGGTGCCCTATTGGTGTCACATGCTGACAGATTAGATTATTCCATTAGTGACATCTCTAAGTCTTTTAGCCTCTAACGGGCTTCCTGCCAACATCGCCCGGTGTTGAGCTTTATCCATCTTCCCATAAACTCAGGTGAACTTTTGTGTCGCTTCTGAAGAAAATAATGTGAGTGTTATGCTATGCTAACATGCTAACCATGTGTCCCTGGTGTTTTCAGAGAGAAGTCCAATAGTATTCTACTATTAGAGGATAGTTGTGTAGGCTTAGGTCCAGCTATCTCTCTACCTGGTGCTCCATTTTTTTCAGTCCAGTTGTAACTAGTGAAATGTCTGCGTCTCATGACTGAAGAGGATAAACAGCATGATATTGGACCTCACCACCTCCACAGCCAAGCTCCTAATCAGAGAGAGACGTTCTGCTTTTTCCTAAATTCAATCAAACAGGTTAGCGGGCGCCTTACTGTGCATTCCGTGCCCAGCCACATGACCAACTGATGTGTCAATATCGGCGGTCTCGTGTTTTGGATAAGATGTTATTTCCTAAGCTGTTTGAATCGAAAACAGCCACACAAGTGAAGATGCCTTTATGAATCCCTAATTTGTTCATATAGTGCGAGTCTCGCAAACTGGGATCGGGTGTTTTGCAGATATTAGATGAGATCTGATGAGACTCTGTCCCATTGAAGATTGTACTGTCAGAGCGATGAGATGTCTTGTGGTGGTAGTTATGTCTCTTCCTACTTATGTGACTACAATTCACATTTCTGTGGTGACAGCACTTTCATTTGGTGGGAACGTATAAAGTCACATGTTTTGGTATATTGGAACTGCTCTTTTGGGTGAGTAGTGGTGTTTGTCATGGAGCTCAACCATGAAATCCTAACTGGAAACTGAAACCTTAGTATTTCCTGTGATCAAGTGTTTTTTGCAATCAGTCAAGGGTTTTTACCCCTGTGTCCTTGGGAATATGGTGGCAGTTGTTAATAGAGTCTGTGTTCTCCTCCCAGGTGGCGCAGCCACTGTTATATCTTGGAAGATTTAAGGCATTTGCCATCTTTTAGTGTCTTTTTCCTTGTTTTTGACAATGAGCTCATCTCTGACATTTTTGGATAATTTTCTTTGCTTAGGAAAAAAAAACCTCTGGTCTGCCTAAAAACCTAGTTTTCAGTTTAGTAAAAGTGAAATCTGATGCGGTTCGAAAGCCAAGAGGACCAGGAACCCTTCCAAAAGCAGGAAGCAAACTATAGCACAGTGCATTCTGGGTGAATGCTACCAAATCCAATGATGGAGTCTAATACTAGTGGGAGAAATGGCTCTTGGTCTTTTGCTAAAAACAAAAGGGAAATCCTATAAAAGCTAAAATCTGACGCCACGCCACTATATTACGCAAAGAAGCAAGTTGTGATCAGTGTCTTCTTTTTGTGTCATTTCCATCTGTGGTTCTTAAAGTAGCGCCACCACAGATGAGGAGGTGAACAAGTTTTTCAAAGGGTTTGCTTCGTTTGACAGAGGCAGTGTGAAAGCAAAACACACAAAATGATAATGTAACAATTTTGGTCCACAGTCAAACAGAGTCTACCAGACTATCAGATGTGAAAAGACTTTCAATGTTTAATTTGAATAAAGCCCATGTAATATTAGTTTTTATTTCGTATTCAAGCTTCCAGCTGTGACTTTAGGATGATGTCTAGTTGTTTTTCACATTGAGTTCAGTGATTGGTTTCTCTCTTTGTTCAGGGCCTCATTAAAATCAGAGGAGACCAGTGCTGGAGAGACCTGACCTGCATGGACTACCACTATGAGGTGACTCTTTATTTATTCCACTAAGTCATTGCACAGCAGTTTATATAATATTGCGATGAGATTTGAAGGCATGCTTTTACTTATTAAAATAATTCAATCAATATTTTTTTGTAATCTTATTTTGTTTCATTTTGTGTTTTAAAATATTTTCTAAAGTGAATAAAAAGTAATAAAATAGTTTCCTGGGCTTTCAGTCACACCCAGGCAGCTCACATTTCTGCTCAGTCATGATCTGTCCACACCATCCTGGTCTCAGATGGAGGAAGAGTGCCTTCTGTAATGATCGAACACATGACTGGAGAAAATACACACAAGGCCAAAGGCATGATATCAGTTGTATCATTATGAAAGATTGTTGCTTTATTGAACATGTTAATTACATTAAATGTATCTCAGTTAAAACACCCATGCCTGTTTGTTTTGCAAGTTTTGATGTACTATAATGCACAAATGTTTTGCAATTCAACTCTCTGGGGACTGCGCATGTTTAGGCCAGAAGTCAACGGATGAGTGTAGCTTTCTAAAACTTAAAATTGTATTCAAAGCAACACGGTCAGAACTCATGATGGACAGCTTCACTGGTTCCTTCTGAGTGAAACAAAATGAATCTTTTATATCTGTCACGTAGCAGAAAAACTTTTGAACGGTCTTGTTGCTTTGTGAATTTTATGCCTTGCTGGGTCAGTTTCCTTGGTCCAATTTCAGCTTTCGACACCCTGAGTGCTAATGTTGATTTACACACACGCACACACGCATTCTAAGACCGGAAGGCCATGGCGCCAGCTGACGCCGCGTTAACCCCTTTGGCACACTGCTCCCTTTCAGACCTGCAGTGGGACTGCAGGTTTCCTCCTGACCCAACTCTCAGGGGTTACCGTGGCGATGAATTGCAGGACAGTTAGTACTTTGTTCATTCAGGGTGGGTTGTCATTAACGCACCATGTGGAGATTTAGGTCCCTCACCTGTTAAATAATCCAAAATTTTCTTGCGTTTTATTCAAAAATACAATAAAAGTATTGATCTGTTTGACAGCTGCATAATCTTTTTTTTTCCTTTCCATCTATATTTGTGCTATGTTTATTTTTCCTGACCTAACCCGTGTCTGTTTGCCTGTTCAGCCAAAGCACATTTTGCATGGACAAACACTGAGAAACCTCTGAGTGTTTGCCTGGGTGAAGGTGCGGCCGCCTTCATTTAAATAAGGTTCCATCTTTATTTAGTCTCGGAAAAGTTCTCCTCGAGGTGTGGTGCAGAAATGACTCCCCTGACTCACTCTCAGTTGAGCGCCAAAGCAAAGCAGTGAAATCTTCCATCCTTAGCGTCAGCACTCCTCACAGATTGAACTTGTTGGCTGTAAACTTTCTATTGATCATGCACTGAGTCACCATGACCAATTTTCGTAGAGCTCTGACCTGCCAGTATCATTTCTTTTTTTTTTTTTTTTAATAATTAGCTAAGTACATCTTACAGAGACATGTCTGATTGCCTTGTAAATATCTCTAAATATCTTTCGACAACATAAATTAGGTTCTCTCCTTTTGTCCTTTACAAGACCAGATTGTAGTTTACCATTGTTATAATGGAGACCTAAGCAGTTTTCCTGTGAATGATCATAGTTTATTCACATTAGGACCAGAGGCGACATCACACTGTGTGAGCAGCAAAATAGAATTTCTCTGTACTTGAGGTTAAAAAGATCAGTCAACATTGTAAACTCTCTAGCATATTTCATTAGCATTTAGCACAGTTGGGACTAATCTCAAGCATTAGTTTGTGCGTTTATTTCTTGTAAGGTGAGTAAATCTGAGATTAAAAAAAAAAACGGCCAATATTTTCTCACCCAACTTGTTTTGTGACAGATAGTTGGAGGATACAATGAAGCGAGTTCCTGTTGTTTGCTTGAGGCGTGAGATTGTCATACAGTAACAGTCACAACAATATTTAATTTCACTCTGAGATAAAGTATGATTGAGCCTAAGAGTATTGAATTGAAATGTGTCTCCAGACCCAGCCAGTGCCAAACCCCATGTCCTACTACATGCACCGCTCTCCGTGGTGGTTCCACCGCTTCGAGACACTGTCCAACCACTTCATTGAGCTCATTGCTCCCTTCTTCACCTTCCTGGGTCGGCAGATGTGCATGGTGAACGGAGCCATCCAGATTCTTTTTCAGGTAACACACATTCAGTGTGTGTTTTTTTGTTGTTGTTATTTGTTTAACTGTACATTGTACCCACTCTGTTCTGTGGCTTTTGTTTCCTCTATCACCCCTTCCTGGCCTGCAGGTAGTCTTGATCATCAGTGGGAACCTGAGTTTCCTCAACTGGCTGACCATTGTTCCTAGTTGGGCCTGCTTCGATGACGCATCGCTAAGCTTTCTGTTTCGCTGCGGCTCCAGAGCTAAGGAAGCGGTGCTGGAGATCCAGAAGAGGAAAGTGACCGGACAAGCCCCCAAACCCACAAAAGGTGTCTTTAGACTTCTTTTTTTAATTATTATTTTGTATAATATCCAATAGATGCCAGAAAAGGCAGTGTGTTTGGCCATGGTGGAAAGAGAACTACAGTAAAATACAGTAGAAATGAGTAAAAGGGATCAACACTACGAAAAATTATTTAAATTTGAAGGATTTTTTTTTAATAGAGCAGGCTGTCATGAATGTAAAAAAACCCCACTCTTCTATAACTAGACTTATTGCAGATTTACTGTTTTTACTTTATTCAGTTTAAAATGAGCTTGTTGCTGTAGGTGGGAACTTGTTTTAATAACTCAAACAGAGCCAGAGTGGGATTTTGTAGGAATAAAAACAGTTTCTGTGGATTATACAGAGGAGTTGAACATGCAGGAGTGGGAAAGAACCAACATAAACTTGACCACTGCTTTGTGTCACTGTAACATTCTGCCAGGCCATCAAGATTCAGACCCAGCAATGATAAATGTTCCCGTTTTCCATTGTTGGACTTTCATTCCCACAAGACACCCTTGATATGCTGTGTTAACACACACCCTCTGTGTGTGTGTTAGGCATGTTGATACGGCAGGTGGTGAACATTTCTTTGGGTGTTCTCATTGGCGTCCTGAGCGTGCCAGTGGTGATGAACCTGTTGAGTCCACGGCAGGTGATGAACACTTCCTTCGACCCGTTGCGTATCGTCAACACCTACGGGGCTTTTGGAAGGTACAGTTTGGAGGATTTCATTACATGACCAAACATGAACACTCCAATTTGAAGACAGGCCAAGTTTATTTGTATAGAACATTTTAGCAACAAGGCAGTTTAAAGTTCGTTATGCCGTAAAAATATTATACAGTCACCAATCATGAAACAAGAAATAAACAGTTTGTGAAATGCCATTATCAAGCAAGTATACATCAAATATATTGATCAGTGTTCCAGTTATGAATCAAAGGCAACTCTAACCAGGTGGGTTTTTGGCCTTGATTTAAATGATCTTGGTGTTTTGGGAGTTTTGAAGTTTTCTAGACATTTGCTCCAGATTAGTGGAGCGTAGAAACATAATGTTTGGTTCTGGTTGTGGTGATGCAGAGTGGACTAAAACCAGGAGACCTGTGTGGTCTGGAAGGTTGCTACAAGGACATGTCTTTAATGTAATTTGGTGCTGCTAAACTCTTAGGAAAGGGGCATACTTTATTTAAAGTGAAACCCATCTTTATCTCATTTAACCTTTTTGTTTCTCTATCCTCTGGGAAGCATCACCAAAGAACGGACTGAGGTGATCTTCCAGGGAACTCTGAGCCCAGATCCCAAAGACCCTGAGGCGGTTTGGGAGGAGTACCAGTTCAGGTGTAAGCCAGGAGACGTGTACCGACGGCCCTGCCTCATATCGCCCTACCACTACCGGCTGGACTGGCTCATGTGGTTCGCTGCCTTCCAGGTGTGATAACTTCTACCTTTCAATAGAAGTTACTTTTCTGTGCCAAGTCTGGAATAACACTGTGTTTGCGCAGACCTATGAGCAGAGCGAGTGGGTCATCCAGTTAGCTGGACGCCTGCTGGCCAACGACAGCACTGTCCTCTCGCTACTCGACCACAACCCCTTCCAAGGCAGAGACCCCCCCAGGTAAACACACATGAGCATCACCAGCTTTGCTTTCAGAATTCACTTGTAAATCGAGCTATCTCTGCTGAGCAGAGCACTTTTTGTCTTAGGGCTCCCCCTGGTGGAACAAATAACAAATTGTATATATAATACAAATTTAAATTAAAAAGGAAATAATAATTTAAATGTTGTTTGCAGTTATTGTTAATAAACCTCATTTGCTTTTGCAGCTCCTATTTAAATCTTTATCTTGGATTTGGGATCAAAGTTCAGCTGTTATTTGAGCTTTTGAGATTCTAATCAGCTGGTTCCAGTTGCAAAAACAAAAAACACCTTGGTGACATGGTTGTGCAACAGAATTATCTGAAGGTAAAAGAGTAAGAGCAAAACTCCTTCCAGCTCTCCAACATACAAAACCAGAGGGAATAATTGTCCTTACAAGCAATTCCTCAACCACAAAAATGATTAAAAGTCTATACAAAGGACTAAGGTAACAGAGAAACTGCAATGGCACAATTCTAGAAGAGAATAAAATACTCTAAAATATGATAACTCCAACAGTTATTATTGTATTGCAAACAATTTTTGGGAAAAGGGAACATTACCTGTTTGCTCCACAGCGGAAATCAAAAACATAATTAGATCGGTGACCGTTCTATGCTTCTGCTTTGTCAGATGGGTTCGAGGAGAACACTTCAGGTACAAATTCTCTCAGCCGGGCAGCGCCAGCGCAGCACAGGGCAAATGGTGGCTGAGAAAACGCATCGGAGCCTACTTCCCTGCCGTAGACCTGGAAGGACTCAGAGGCTACTTCCAGTCCAGGAACTGGCCTCACCCACACATCCCACCAAGCAGGAGCTGAAGTCAAACGGGATAAAAAATAAGTCATTTCAAAGCAGTTTGGAGCCAAGGTTACACTTTATGCAGATGACATCAGGTTTCTCAAGAACTGCTTGATGAAGTTTTCTGACTCAGAACACCAGTACAACTATTCCAGGGGTGTCAAACTCCAATCCTCAAGGGCCGCTGTCCTGCAGTTTTTAGATGTGCCACAGGTACAAAACACTGGAATGAAATGGCTTAATTACCTCCTTCTTGTGTAGATCAGTTCTCCAGAACCTTGCTAATGACCTAATTATTCTATTCAGGAGTCGTACAGCAGAGATGCATCTAAAAGTTCTAATAACACTGGCCCTTGAGGACTGGAGTTTGACACCTGCGAGCTATTCCCAATCAATGTGAAGGTTTCGAAGCTCTCAGTTTTAAACGAATAAGTTCTACAAACGTCCTGAGGACACCTGAAAGTAAATGTACCAACCGGTTGAAAATGTAAAAAAGGAAAATCGCCACCATGACAGCGGTCAACTTGTTTCATTTTCTCACCAAGTCTCTGTGGCTTCCTGCCTGTTTTTTTTTTTTTTTTTTTGTTTTTTAAACTAGCTTTAGCTTAGCTGGATTTTGAGAGTTGAGCCACATTAGCATGCTATCTTTGACCAGAATACAGTGTCAAAACAAGCTCAATTTCACTGGAGCACATGCGTAAGAAAATAGCAAAAAACACTAATGACGTCTCCTTTGTCAAGACATTTTCAAATCTAAATATTTTTCTTTAAAAAATCTCAAATACACAGGAGAAATATTTGATAGACTGAAAAACCTGTTTTAATACATTTGGACAAAATAGTGTTGAAAGTAAGATGTGCAAAATTTCTACAGCTGAAAAGTTTTTCCATCTTCCGCTGAGATGTACTTTTTCTTCTTCTCAAGCACTTCTATTAATAAAGAATGAGATGTAAATGTCTTCCAGGAGTATTTTCCGGCATGGTGGAGCACCATTTCGCACAACAAAATGTGAAAACTATGTTTCCAAGATCACAACAATTCAGACAATGTGTTGTCAAAAGCAGATTAACCAAAAGTATCCAACAAACCTGATCAACTCTGAGCTCTGATGACAAGAATGGGTCATCATAAGTCAATACTTGGTCCAGAACCTGCAGTAGGGAAAACTTGAGTTGAAGAAATTTTAAAGAAGAAACATAAGCACTGTAAGTGTTAATTATTTGCATAAATTTTAAGAATTTACACATGAAATCCTTAAAATGTATACAAAGTTTGAATCAGCCATCATTAATCCACTGAGACATGGAGAAAAGACTGAAAAGCCACAGAACAGACACTGCAGTACCAAACAAAAAGACCAGCAGATGGTGCTGTTACTCCAAACACCAAGTCTTATCGGCCCCCTGCTGAACCTCTACAGATAAAAATATGTGGTTAGAATATTTTTCAGGAACAGCTCAAGTACAACCAAGCATCAAGCCTGTCACAAACTGGAAGATGTTGGACAACCATTCTCACTGAACACAGGGAAGAACGTCTTCCTTCACACACGGAAAAGCCAGATGTCTTCTGGAGAAAAACTTTATGGAGAAACCTAATTTTGGACTACTTAACCTTTATGAGAAAAAGAATGAGATGGGTGTGAATACAACTGTAAAGGGGAGCTTCATGCTGAGGAATTGTTTCACTGGGGTTTAATTAAAAAAAAAAGAATCGACAGTGGAAGTTGTTAAATCCTCTTCATTTCTTGTCCTCACTCCCTTAGTTTGGTCCTTCTTAACTCTTTCTGTTTCCTTTCTTTTTACCTTCCAAAAAGGAAGGCAACAACATATCATATTTCTGTCCTTGCCTTACATCTTTCTCTCCTATTTCCTTGTGTCCTTCTCCTTTCCTTTATTGCATCCTACCCCTGTTCTTTCTTTCTCCTTTGTCTTTCTTCCTTCCTTATTATTCCTTGTGCCACCTCCTTCCCCTTGTGGCATGCCTTGTTTCTTCTATGTACCCTCTCTTTTTCATACCCTTATATCCTTACTTTCTTCTTTTCCTCTCCTTCATTTATCCCCTTATTCCTTCTTTGTGTCCTTTTCTCCTTTCTTGCATTCTACCCCCTTCATTCTATACCTTTCTTCTACCCTTGCGTCTTTGTTCTACCTCTCTTTCTTACATTATTTCCCACCTCCCCTCCATTAATGGCCCTTCTTTTCTTCCTTCCCCTGGATACTTCTTCCTTCTTTGTACAAACGTTTACCATGTATTAATAGAGATTTTATTATTTTATATTTTATGGTGAATGCAAAGGTTGTGATTTCTGGAAAGTTGACTTCACCCTGAGCTTAACAAATCATGTCTGTCCAGATAACAGATAAATGTGTCTTTGTGAAGGTGTTCCAGCATGTTGAATAAATTCCCCGGAGAATGAAAAGCCTTTTACTGCACAGTCTATTTTTCACGACAACGTCCAGTACAATTTATTTCTCAGTATCAGCTGAGGATCCTAACTGTTTTTAGCAAAAAGAAAGAGACCTTGAGAGTCTCGGTTACGTTAACAAGCAACCATTGTAATTTCTCAGACACTGCTGTAGAGCATTATGTGCAACAGCGAGAAAAACTGTACTGTTTGCTTTTAACATCTATTGACATAGGAGCAGACTTTTCTTTACTGCCATGAACGCCTTGGTTTTCTGTTGTTCATTTTGGCCATTTCTCAACTTTTTTGCCAGTAGGACACTACTTTATGTTCACCTTGAACATTTCACATGGATAGAACGTACAGATCTTAAACTCTCTTCTCTTTGGATCTCAGGTTTTTCTATAGGATGTAGACCCTGTGAACTGGTCTGGCTATGGAAGAAAGCTGTTTTTTGTGCCTGGTGAACACTTTCTGTGGCCATATGTTTCTGCTAAAACTCCAGATGGCCACCCATTTTCAGTTTTCTGTCAGCAGCCATCAGACTTTTATTTAAAATGTGCTGAAATATGAAAGAGTGCCATGCAGTCGAACAGGGTTCTCAGGACATTTTGAAGAGAAACAGGCCCACAGCATCTTACATCTCCCACCATAGTGAGCCTCTTAATTTATTCCTGAATTTATTTGCAACTATATAAACTAAAAGGTTTCTCGTTGTCTAACAGATTCTCAATTAAGTTGGAATTTTTCATCTGAATACATCCATCCGTTGTCCATACCCATTGGGTAACTTCAGAGCAGGTGGCCGTCCCCAACGGTCATTGAGTGGGAGATGGGGTACACCTTTGAGATATTGCAGTGCATCACTGGGCAATAATTTGAATATGCAAACTGCCTAATTTGGGGATAACTTTGACTTATGTGACATATTGCTTCCAATAGGTTCCTTTTCATGTGCAGCAGATGCATATTAGTGATGGTAACCTCTGATTCACCCTAAACCCATCTGGAATGTTCTTTGCCAAAGGCTTGATCTTAGTTTTCCCAAAGCACACAATCTCAGAAAAGATTATCAAGTTCCACATGTTTATATTTGGGATGGTAAGTCATGAAAGGCTTTATTTGCATAACTAATTAGCACGTGGTTGATGCCCAGAAGATAGTTATGGTCCACTAGTTAGAGATGACACATTCTGATCAACTTCAAGTATAAATAAATACATTTTAAGGGATACAACTGTGTGTTTTTCTTTTTAAATGTTATTTAAACAATTTATTTATACTGCTATAAATAAAATAACACTTTTTTCTTACCGTAAAAGAGTCAAGTGAGAAAAACGACTTTACACCAAAGCTAAATGGGCAGCGTTCCTCGGTCCGTTTGCTTGGAAGTCTGTCTTTCTTGCAGAAGCAGTCATGGATGGGCGTGTATGCTCCACTTCGTGTTTTGAAGCTCATTGGGTTTGATACATCAGTCGCACAGCCAGGGTGTTTTTAATAGCCTCGCCTCCAAACTGATCTGCATGCTTGTTTGCTGCGATCCCCGCCTCCAGACTGCAAATCAATTTCCTTGTAGCCTTTCCATCAGGTTTTTCCTTTATGGGGACTTTGATGGTTTGCTTACTGATTGCACACTCTGTCACACCACTATCTATTCCAGGCCCCCACCAACTGTGTAGCATGTCGCAGACATTTCTCACCGTCCACCAATTTAGTTTTGAGATATTTCCAGTTGGGTTGATGTTAAAGCAAACATGCCAAGATTAGAAAAGATTACAGAAAAGGGTCCCACGAGGAAACTCTGTCCTCAAGAATAGACATCAAACTGCATCAAAAGTTTTGAAAGAAAATGATGTTCTGCAGATTTTGCTTCAAAGTAGCAATAAAACATGCACGCAGTGTAGATCTCAGAAGAATGAGTCTGCCGTGCTGTGGACAGCACATCCTTTGTGCTCATGGTTACAAAAATGGCATGTGGAGCATGCATTAATGGGTTCCTAAAAGATGTGAGCCAACTGCCTAAAACTTGGTGACATATGCTATATTTTCATGCAGGCTGGAAGTTGGCCCAAGGCCTTTATAGACAGACAATTTTTTTCACATTTTGTCACGTTGCAGCCACACATTCCACCCCCTTTTAGTCAATACGTTCTTGTAGTGGAAGTCTTTTGGGGGCATTTCTGCACATATAGATACTAAAACCTTTACCCACTCTGCAAAATAACTCGAGCTCATTCAGTCCAGATGGAGAGTTAGACTAAACCTTTAGGTTCATTATCATCTTAAAAATTGACGTTTAATTTTAGTTGCTCAAAACTGTCGGGTGTATTGAAATTAATTAATTTGACCATTGTGCACTGATAAATGCCTAATTTATCTGAAAAGGTTGAAGTCATTTTTATATTCATTAGACAGAAATATACAAAGGGTTTTAAAAAAACTATATTTTATATAAATAATGTTAGTTTTGATAATTATGGCTCATTGTATTTTCTACCATTTTTTTCTTCCATTCAACTTTCCATAGTGCTTGGATACACGGTAGACTTGTTTTTCAATGGCTTTAATGACCTACTTTCCTTGCTTTGGAATCTGCTGGACAGCTGTTAAGTCAGAAGACTTCTCTATGATCTTGTAGGCCTCAGCATAACATTTCACTAAAAAAGTCTTCTTTAAATTGATATGAAATATTTTATTTTTCTGGAAAACTGGATTTTTAGATTTTCGTTAAGTCTTAATAAAATAAAAAATGAACGAGTTAAGACGTTAAACTAAATTACGAAATTAAAGGCAAGTCTCACTCGGGACGCTATTAATGATAGAACCACCTGCTTTGATGATGAGTAGGATTGATTTCGGTATTCTGAACTGCATTAATCGGTTTTCTTAAAAAGCCAAAACATATTTTTGGCTCTATGTAATGTTAATGTGATTTATTAACATTAAGTTGTTAGTGTTATTGTTATGATTATTTTAAGTCTAGTCTTTCGCATCGAGACGAAAGCAACACGCTGCGAGACAGCGCGAGCGTAAACAGTCCTCAGCTTTCTCACATCCAGCTGCACCAGCGGGACAACAGCCGCCCCTCCTCAGAGCCAGAGCGCTGACGCTTTTCTTCTTTTTTTATTTTACGCACAGCCATGATTCTGACGCACAGGTGAACTTCTCTTCCCTCAACCGCGCAGCAGCAACAACTTAACGTGGAGTAAAGTGTTTTCCTCTCTAACCAACCCGAAACTTCACGCGCTCCTCACTTGAAAAGCTTAAAAGTTGAACTCAGAGCCATGTCCAGGAAGAAGGCAGCGAAGGGCAAAGGGACCTCCAAGAGCCCAAAGGCGTCTCCGAGCAGCGGGCGGACGGCGAAGGGTCTGGCCGCAGCCGGCGCTCCGTCCTCGGCTCTGGTCTACCCGAGCAGACCGTCCATCAGCAACAGCGGCGAGTTTTACGACATCGCTTTCAAGGTAAGCAGAGCTGGCATTTTGAACGCCTCCCGAAACGCTCGTGCCGGTGAACCTGCCAGTCAGAGAAAGCACGTGCAAGTTTTCCCAGCTGCAAATTCCACTAATTCAGCTTCACGCGGGCTGCTTTAATTCTGTAATGCATCGTATACCTAAAAAAAAGTGAACTACAGTGCGTAAGTGAGATTTTATTAGCGATTATTTGAAAGTTTCACAGTATTTTGGTAACATATGGGAGCGTATGTGTTGTACACAAAAGTAAAATACGAAGGGCTTTGAAAATGAACAAAAACAAGTTGCATTTTCGACGCATTCTATGTGGTAATTGTCGGTTACTGTCAATATTTTTGAAGAAATACATTAAAATAGTTGTTTTCACATCCTCTGAACGTCTTTTACAGTGCTTGTAAACCTAAAACGGCCAGTAGTCTTTGTTTGGGATGCGGGTTGTCTATATAGTTTAATATTTGTGTAGTGCGCCACAGTCCAGTGCAATAACCCAGAGGAGATGATGGAGACAGGTTTCTATAATTAATGAGATCAATTAACTGCAGAGCAGGATGAGGCTTTTGCTGGAGCAGGAGTCCAGCTGATAAAATGTTTATTGCACCTACACACCCTGCAGTAGTAGAACATAATATATCTTTGAAGTTATCATCATTAAAGCATACATATACACAAATTAGATGGAATATTTTAATGCTGTAAGTGAGGTTCATGACTGTATTTTATAATTCAACTTTGACCTGAATTGAGACATTTAGCAATGCATTCTATATTGTTTAACAAAGCAAGAAAAATTAAATGGTAACTTTTTTTGTTGTTGTTGTTAAATGGAGATTTTGACCAAAGATGAGTTGGCCTGGATTGTTTCTAATCCAAATGGATGTTTTCAGTCTTTAAACGCATAAAAGAAGAACAAGCATTGTGAAATTCATACAAAATCAAACAATCCTATGCATTTTTTTTACGCTAATGCACAATTGTGAGATTATTCTAAATTTAATATATTGGGTTTAAGTGACATTGCTATCTGCAGGTAGCAGTGTTTCTTACTTCTTTTCCACAAAAACATTGTCCCAATGGAGCTCAGTGCTGCCCCCTATAAGTGCAACAGAGTACTTTCTTCCTCAACATGTGCATTTTTATTATGTATTTTTGGCCAATGAGAAGATCAATTCAGTTTATTCATATAGCACATCATCAGAAGGCACTTTACAAAAATCCATCCAATCATACACACATTCCAGAAAAAGACTGTGACTCACATTTATTTAAAAGTGGATAAAATGTGTAATCAAACATGCATATTGGTGATATAAAGAGAAATGGCAATGGACATGTGTGACACAGAGCCACAAGAGGTGAGGCAAAGCACACCATTGCCTCGCCTCGCCCTGCTTCCAACTATCTGAATGAGCAAAGTCAGCAATTTTGACCATAAAAATGATAAAAATCATTCAGGAAACAACTTTCTAGAACAGTCTAGTGGGCATATTGATTGTTCTCTTGTCATTGTTGGCATTTGACTTGTCATAGTGACTCACCTCCCCTGATTGCACCTCACTGCACTAATGGAAAGCCAAATCAGAGGCTTGTGTTGAATTATGTCCAGTTCCTGAATAACTTGGATTCCTTTTAATTCTTTGGAAGTGCGTTATCATCACAGTGCGTACGATTTTTGTTTCTTAATTTTTTGTTTTATTGACATGTTTTGCCATGATACAACCACAAACTCTTAAGGCAAAATGACTAATAATGGTGATTGATGTGGGTTTCTCCCAGAAAACCTGCCAAGCCCAGTGGTTAGGGGCACTAGGGCAGTCCACCACTACTGCGTTTTTGTGTTGAAAAATATGGAGGTGCATTATAATTTGGAAGAAAAAGCGTGTGAGGCCAACGGGCAAGTGCAAGGACGATGCAATTCATTGCATCAGCTACAAACCGAAAGACTGGTGAATAAAAAAACCCTGTTTAAAAGTACACAAATGACACTTAGCCTGGTGGAGGGCTAGTAAAGCCTGGTGGCCCACCAGGCTTATATTACCCTATGGCTCTACATAAATCACTTCATAGGCTGAGGCAGACTTAGAAAAGCTGAATGGAAATGCAGCAGTTTTAG
Organism: Poecilia latipinna; assembly: GCF_001443285.1. Classification (NCBI taxonomy): domain Eukaryota; kingdom Metazoa; phylum Chordata; class Actinopteri; order Cyprinodontiformes; family Poeciliidae; genus Poecilia; species Poecilia latipinna. Next base: position 204,508 of record NW_015112911.1, read on the forward strand.
AATTTTGTTTGCAAAAGTTTTACACCATGTATTATTTTCCTTCTACTACAAAATTATAAACTACTTTGTGTTGAAATCCCAGTTAATCACATTGAAGTTTGTGGGCTGACATGACAAAATGTGGACATTTTCAAGGGTAAGGATACTTTTAGTAGACACTATGCTATAAATAAATGTAAAAGGTTTGAGGGCCAGTTTTATTCTAATGCTAATGCTCTACTGCTCTCAGTCTGCAGTCTCCACATGCTTTAGACCAAGCCGTGCATAAAAGGATGTAATTACTGTTAAATGCATGCAGTTAAGCAGTTCACAGTAGCTTTCCAGTGTGATGCAAAGATATGTTGAACCTACAAGTGTTCTTTATATTTAGGTTTTTTGAATTTATATTGGACTCTATAGAGCTTCCATTCAAACATTTATGTAAATGTTTCACACAAAACCACTGTCGGTTTCCTTTTTATGACAAAAACTGTGAGTTGAACAATGCCTGTTAGGTCACACCCAACGGTAAACATATTTTCTTAATCCATGCCACCATTAGTGTTTTAATAGACAGAGTGTTTCTTTTGTGTTTACACCAACAGAAACATGTTGAAAATATGAGATGTCAGTCGTATAACACGAGGAACAACTGAGATGTGGACTGCATGTGAACAAAGTGATATCTGGGAACTTTATCGACCGATGATGTCGACAGTGTTACTTTTCTAATATATGAGCAGGGCTTAAGAGATTTAAATATTAAACACTTAATAGATTAAGCGATGGATAATCAGGAACGACGGACCACAGCTGGAGACCGCCGAGGTAATTAGAATTGTAAAATGCAAATGGAAGACTTAATCATAACCAGCTCTGAGGAAATGTCAATCCAATCTTCCGTCACTCTGGCACGGACAGCCCGTCTCTGCATCAAAGCGACACATTTGAAACTGTTAACTGTTTTAAATGTTGCATCTAATCACTGGAAATGAATGATTATATTTAAATTTCATCAGGTGGATAACCATATGCTGTGTTGTTTCTGCTTTAGGTGATGCTGGTGGGGGATTCAGGCGTGGGAAAGACCTGTCTGCTGGTCCGCTTTAAAGACGGAGCCTTTTTAGCCGGCAGCTTCATCTCCACCGTCGGCATCGATTTCAGGGTATGCACTCACACACGCTCACATGAAGACATTCTGAAGGTCAATGTGTTCAGAGGTAATCACCTTTGGATGCTTCTTTTACAATGCCATGAAAAACAACTGGTGGATTTTGAAGGTTTCGGTATTTTGTCATGTTACAACCACAAACATTCATGGATTCTATGTGACAGATCAACAACTCTTGCATAAAAAATGTCGTGGTTTTCAATTTTGTTTTACAAAGACAGATCTGAAAATTACAACAGGCTTTGCTCAACTACTGTTTTACTTTCAAGTCTTGCCATGTTGTAGTTCTTGCTGTATGTTGAGGTTCCAACTGGACGGTTAATCTCTACCTCGGTCTCAATCGTTTTGCAGCTTCTGACAGGTTTTTTTGGGACTGGCCTTATTTGACTCTGCTGGCCTTATTTGACTCCAACCAGCTTCCCTGTTGATGCATTCCCACAGTATGATGCTGCTAGCCACGTGTTTCACTGTGGAGACGGTGTGATGTGCTACAGTAGTTTTCTCACACATTGCAAGTTCAGTTTTTTTTTTTCAGTTTTTTTTTTTCTTCTAATCTTATCCCTGCATCAAAAACATACCTGGAATGTTGCTTTGATTCTTCCATGCATGTTTCGAGGAATCCTTTAGCTTCCTGTGGCAACCATTCAGCTCTGCTAAACGCCAGGGTGGACATGGCTCTGCCTTCGAAAGCTGCAATTTCGAAGTGACTCCTTCAATCAACTCCTTCAGACTAGCAGAAGCAATTGGCAAACACCTGGTGGAACTTCACATCTGCTGAGTTCTTCATACGAGCTGTCAGTTCAACGCTGGTAAACCCCCTCCCTCTCTATAAAAGAATACAAAAATCTATTCACATGAGTGGAAAAGG
>NW_015112911.1:209646-232946 GCF_001443285.1 Poecilia latipinna
GGGTGCTCACACCCCCGGGACCCCCCCCCCCCCCCCCCAAAAAAAAAAAAAAAAAACATTGTTAAAGGGTTAAAAGAGGAGCAATGTTGTGATGACTTTTTGAAGGCAGAGCTTCAGAAAGATTTGAACGCTGGCACGGCCAGAAGGCGGAGCTTCAGAAAGAGGAGGAGTTTTTAAAGAGACAGAGGCCTAATTTCAAGGCATTAAATTAGGAAGTGAAATTTCTCTCTGTAGCCCTTTTACAACAACCAAAGATAAGTTTGTAAAATAGTTGATTATTTTACAAAGTGGCACTACATCTCTGGAAAACACACAATACTGTCTCTTTAAATATAAAAATAAAAGCTTGGATTGATCTGATTTTCCATTTTTGTTGTGGCTGTAGAAATAACATGGCAGTCACATGAAAATAAGAACTTGAACAAGACAGAATATGAACATCAAAGCATATGACTTCTGCTTCATGAATCCCTCTGTTAAATATTTAATCTGTATTATGACTGAGATTCCCTTTCCTCTAAGGTGTCTCAGATGAATATTATAATGACATCATCAGAACTATTTTCCACAATAATTACCTTCCTTCAGGAAAGAACGTAGCCTTAAATCTAGAATCCCTTTTCCTAACCTCATTAGTAGTTTTCCCTTGAACCAGATATTTTCCACACCAAACACGTTTGACCTGAATGAAGCAAACATATCAACAATAGTTTAAAAAGACTCTGTATATTGATGGGTGAATGGATTGTTATTTGTTTTACTGCTGGTGGCAAACCAAAGTACTGTCTACAGTGCCTTGTGGGACAATTACAGAGAGGTGCCACTACGGCAATAAAAAAACATAGTCACCCATTAATTGTGGCTGCTGAGGACTAGGAGAGGTGACCGGTCTCTGTCTTTTTCTGCCTTGCTGCTCCATGAAGCAGGATGCCCACAGAATCTGCTTTAGCGAAACCCACCCCACCACCACCACCACCACCCAGGAGGTTTCTGAGCCCTGATTCACTGACGCTGTCAAGCAGAGCTGCTTGTAGGGGAACAAATGCAGTAGAAAGATGCTCAAATCAGGTCAATAAACACAGAACTGAAAGGTGGGATTGAGCAGAGCAGCAGATTGCTTCAGGATATGTAATAATTGACATGTATACACACACTAGTTTGGTTAATCACAACTAAAGGTAAGGTTCTGGCGTCTCTATTAACTTTATCTTATAGCAGTATTTCAGTAGAACATTGTTTTGTCTCAATATGGGAGACTGATTACCTAAGTGTAGTTTTGTGTTTTTGTTCACAACATTGATTGCTTCCTATTTTAGATCCAAACTCCTCTAAATATATCCTTTTTCATCTGCAGTATTTGAAACTTCTTTGATTCTTAGTTTTTTTTTTTTTTTTTTTTTTGGAGTACCTACCACCCCCCCCACTCCCTTTAACCGAGTCAGCCGCCGTTGCTACGGCTGCATACCAGTTCTCTCTGCCCAACGAGTTTAGCTGAACAAAAATGGAGTTTGCTTTCGCACACGGTGACCCTCAGGTAACGGAGGGAAATGCTTCGGGTAGAACAGTTAGTCCTGACTGAGATTTCCTGTTGACTAGCAAAAAAATATAGAAGATTTTGAAGCTGTGCCCTAAAAGCAGGTCACTGCATAACAGCCCAGTGGCAGATATTATGCAAAGAGGAAAGGTCAAAGGTTCCTTTCTCCAAATCCTCCAACCTAATTAAAGGGTGTGGCAGTAGGGGATGCTGTATCAGAAAACAAAATGTGTTGAGTTAGGGTCCAGTGCCTCTGGTGACTTTGTTAAAAACTATGCAGCCTGTTTTTTTCAACACCAAAAAACATGCAAACATTTCTCACACAAAGAACACAACGTTCAGTCTGTTACAGGCCTGATGTTTATCTTGCAATTATTAATAATTGATTGCTGTGGTAGATAAGTTACTGCTGCTATTGGCTAAACTGCCATAGTGGTAGATTAGCTGCCACCTAATTTAAACACCTGCTGTACTGATGATCTGCCAGAGACTTGGTTTTTGGTTCGCCTTTTTATTGTTTTATTTGAACTGGAATGCCAAATTCTGCAGCACTTTACATGTTAAGGTTGTCAAAGTCAAGCTAGCATAACTGACCTACTTCCTTCTTCCTCACTAATTATTTTTTAATTGAAACTTTTTCCTGATCCGATTATCTAGTTGTCGTAGTGCTGATAATTAGTTGCAAAACACTGTGTCCCTTTTTCTTTTTCATATCAGGCGTACATTTAAGATTTAACTCGTTGGGTTGAGAACTTGACAGCTAAAACCAATGGCTGTCATCGTCAGTGAGCAGCTTTTTTTGTCATCCAGCAAAGAGCTGGGGAGCCAGTGACGTCACGCTACAATGTGTCCATAACCACTTACATGAGAGGTATTCATATTTCATCCACGACACTAACGCTCATCATCAGCTGTCAGTGGAGACTTTGGCGTTTTATTCACCCAAAACCTTTAAAGTTTCCATCACTTTGCGGCCGGTTTCATTCATTGTCAGCAGACTGAATGTTCAAGGAAAGTACTGCCAGAGCTGCTTTATTCAAAGAGCCTTCTAATTCTTGTCAGGCCCACGTTCATACATGTAGACGAAGTAATTATAGTGTGTGATGTGTTTTGTAAGGACTTTTTCTCCAATATGTGACAGATTGAATGCGGTTTTTAAAGCTACTTTGTTTTGACTTTAAAATCACACTGAACATTTAAATAGTTCTTCCATTATGACTGCTCTAAATCTTTCCTGAGCCATCCTGTGTGTTTCCAGATCATTGCATTGTCATAATATAGTTTATTGGTATTAAAGGCAATAAGTAAAAATACAGAACATCTGAAATGTAACTGGAACCACTCAACTAAATAACTGTGATAGCTTCAACCTGAACCCAACCAGTGTCTGTAGCTCCCAAAGTTGATTTGTTTTTCAAATTTTTACATTCAGCTAAAATCTGTGACACCAGACTTTAACCTTGAGAAGCTTGAAATGCAGATTCAGGTTTTAGCCAATTCCAAATCCTTCTCCAGAAAATATTTTTTCAATTTCTGTTTTTTTTTCTTCATATTTTAGATGAACCAAGTAAGTAAGTAAGTGTAGTCTTGAAATGATAATTTCATTAATTAAAAATATATATATATATATGTTGAAACTCTTCCATGGGCGCCATGTTTACAGACTCTCTTTCCTGTTGTTCAGACATGTCAATGATGGCAACACAGTGTGATTATTGGCAATCACAGTTGAGTACAGCAGACTCCAGACTGCATCAAACATCTTTCTGGTAAAGTCATCCAGTGTGCCTGCTGCTGTAAATAACATCTGATCTGTGTCTTCTGTCACCAGCCATGGCTGCTGCTTCTCCCTCTTTCCATCATTCAACTTTAATAATTATCACATTAAAACACACACCTTGCTGTCTGCTCATATTCACCCTGACAGCTCTGCTGGATGTTTCTGATGCAACCCTGCTGAAGCAACAAGTCTCCCAACGTTGTGTGGTGTGAGAGAGTTGTAGTCGTATCAATCTGTCACAGTGTGATGTGTTCATGGCTGGTCCGATTTTTGAAACTGCTCTAGTCTAATTTTTATGCTTTGTGCTCGGAGCGACGTCATGCTTTATTATTTATCTTATTATTATTTGTATAATTCTTGGTGTAGAGCTATCAAATAAATTTGTAATTTAGTACTTTTATGTATGTGCTTAAAAAAAGAGAAATGTTTTAAGTCAATTCAGCTCTGCTTTTTTGTACCGGATTAGTATTGGTCAATACTAAACCTCAAATATCGGTACCAGAAGTGAAAAAAATGGATCGTTGCATCCCTACTTTATTCTTTTGATGTGTTCAATTTCAGTGATTTGTATATTCTAAGAGTTTTGCAGTGATCAGTGTTTGCTGTGGCAAGTGGAACTGAACACAAAAAAGTTTTGTTACACACATTTAAATTGTAGTTTAACAAGGCAGGCAGTTTGTTTAAATAGACTAATGTAGCTTTTTTTTTTAAACTGAATAGGTATAATAGCACTTTGCAATCTGATGGTTTAATAACCTATGTAACAGTTAGAAAAACAATCAATATTTGTTATTGAACTCATATGTCTATTAATTCAATAATGTAGCAACAAGAAGGGCTTTTTGAATTGAAAACGTTGCTTATTTTGTCAACATACAATTAATTAATTAATTACAGACCCTGTAATTAACTCAAATAGAATTTTTAATGGGGTCTCAGCACTAATATAAATTTCAAATGAGATGTTGCTCAACTAGGTGTGAGAGGGCAGTTCAGGTTAAATGAAACTGTTTCCAAATCCTGTGTGTGTGTGTGTGTGTATATATATATATATATATATATATATATATATATATATATTTTAAATAAAATACCAAAAGTACAATGTTTTATCTAGAGGGAAATAAAGAGCTACCTTAATCATCTTTTGGAGATGTATTCCAGTCTTTGTGCCCATCAGGCACTGAAGTGTAGTAAAGTACTGCTCTTTAGTTAATATATGCAGTTAATGCAGGAGTTGGAGTTAAAAAGCAGCACTTTCCAGTACCGTCAGGGATGTGCTCCAGTGACCTTTGCAATAATGACGTGAAGGTGTCAGAAACCGAGAAGCAGAGGGAAAGTTTTTCTGGAAAAGAGGGTGGACTTGCGCCAACTTTATGTGCTGTTTATATTTTTCCTGACAGAAAGAGATGACGCACCAGACATCAAACTTCAAACGCTCCCCTCACTCCCTATTGTTTTCTGTCTTTCCCAGCGAGGCCTCAGTTAGAATTGCTGATGAGTTTCATCCGTTTCCACACTGGAAGAAGTTTTATTTTTACTAACACCCCTTCACCTCTGAGGCTTGCATATAAATATGTGCGTCTAATTTTTTCCGCCCCTTATTTCCATAAACTTTTTTTTGTCTTTTTAGAGTTCTGTCATCTCGAGGCACTTTTACCACAAAAAGTCATTTGAGTTCAATTATACATACATTCTAACAATCCCTCTAAGTGAGCATGCGTGTGGCGACAGTGGAGAGGAAAACCTCTCCTTTAACAGGAAGGAAACTCCAGCAGAATCAGTACCTGGCTCAGAGAAACATTACATAAACTTGTGTGCTGCTCCTTCATACACAAACAGTTGTTACTTTGACCTTTTTGCTTAGTTCGGTTATAACAGCTAAATGGTTGAATAGTTGTATCTTTGTTGCATGTACAAGTGTGTTTTGTTTTGTTTTGTTCTGCTTCTTTTCAACTTAAAAAGTTGAAATATCCTCTAATCCATTGCTGTCTTTTTCTTTATAAGAACAATATAATGAATACAGTTTTATTTAAAAGCACTTAAAAACACAATTGGCCAATGTGTTGTACACTAAAAAAAAAAATAAAAACAAAACAAAAATCAAGAGTTACAACTTGTTCACTCCATAAACCATGGTGTGAACATACCAATTTACAAGTAAAAGCTCTTGTGCATAGCAGTAGAGACATGGTTTGATATATATAATTTTTTTTTTCTTTAATTGCAAAGTGGTTGGATATGGAGAAACGGTCTAAAATAGAGCGTACTAAAAACTTTATCTTGAACTTTTTTAACTCGTCAGCTTACATGGGATACAGAGAAACCAGTTTTTTGACGATTCATCACAGATGACTTAATTATGACACTCAAGACATTTAAATTATCAACAGAAAAGACAGAGTTGATCAGCAAACATAAAAAAAAAGTCTTTAAAGTGACATTTCTTCTGTTCATTGCATTGTGTGACTGTCTGGTTTCATCCATAACCTCTTCAAGGTGACGCTACTGCTGCTTTAATGTAACAGCTTCTGATCACTGAACTCTGTTTCTTTGGATTCTTCCAGGAAAATCAGCTTAATTCTTCCTACTCCAACTCCTGCACACTGATGGTCTGGACTGCTGCCAAAACTAAGAGCCTTTCTTTTGCTCTTCTTCATCATTGCTGTATCTTTTAGTCAAGCAGTGACCTGAAGCTTGCAGCCTGCTGATGCTTGTTCTGGTCTATGCTGTGTTTTTGTGTCTGATTTGGTTTTAAGGAAGTGATGAACCAAACCGGCAATTAATTAGCACAATTACTTTGTCCTTAAGGAACCCTGTCAGTTATCTGTGCTACATAATGCTGGAACTAATAAATAATATGGCAGTTGAGTAATTTTTTGATTAATTTCTTGATTAAATAATCAAATACATGCAGGTTTTCTTTCAAAGCCTGCATTTACAGTCTGATTGGGAACATTGTTTCAGTTTATACAATTAGGTTTTCAGATGCATTGTAAAAAAAAAATAAATGTAGCTTGTTACATTGTTTCAATGGTTTTGTTAATGGGCATTTATTGGCAGTAAAATCTTTTTGTATTGATCTTTCTCAATACAGAAAGAATGGACAGCAAATAAACTGAACCTTGATGATCTTATTTTTACTTTTGTTAACTAATCTGTTTTTTGTATTTTTGTTTTTTCACACTAAAACAGTTGCAGATGAGCTCCTCCTCGATATTTTAAGCTGTAACTATAGAACTCCATCATAACCTTACAGGAATATTTCAGTGTGGTTTTATGTGAGTTACTCTCCTCTAAGGTTTTTGAAAATCTTTCCATGAAGTTGCTCTGAGGCAGACTGTTCCATCGTTTTTTTAGCTTTTCATGCTGACATCTAGACTCGTCTTTGCTCAGGATGATTGAGAATCATCCATCTGCTTGTGGCTCCAACAACTCCTAGATCATGTCAGTAAAACCTTTTAGGCTCTTCCACAGTGAAGCCATCACCAGCTTTGCATTTTGGGTTGCGCTGAGGTGCCAGCTTTAATTTAAAAAAATTGTCTGCTTTCATTTTGCTATGACAGATCCTCATACTGCCAATAGATGGGTTATATGTCAAATGAGCAGGAAGCTGCTGATTAACATGGAAACCTTCACAAGCTCCACATTGCTCTGTGAGTCATAGGCTCTCATTATAAAACTTTTCTCTCCCCCCTCTGTCTTTCTCCAACAGGTTTAGTTCTATTGTTGGTTTTAGCTCAAGAATAGTTGCAGCTTTTCAGCTCAAATGGAGCCATTATCCAATTATTCAGTGCTTCCTCTTTTGCTGTGAAAGAACAGACTGGGCTTACTGCAGATATTATATTTTAGTTTGTCATATTTCTGGGGAGGCCACAAAGACGGTCTTGACTTAATTATTCATAAAGTCGTCACTTTTCTGCATTTGTCTCGTCATGCTGTAAATTAGAACATGTGTTCCCCTGAGGGTCATCTCTCAGATCAAGTCAAATTTATTGGTAAGGGACATTTTAGTAACAAGGTAGATCAAAGTGCTTTTCTCATGAAAACGTCATGGGTTATGAAATGATCAATAAGCATTATATTTTGTCACATTAGAAGTATTCTTTTGAAAATAACCTTTTTCACTAAGCCCACATTTAATACTCAAGTCTTAAATGTCATGTTTTCATCAGCTGTAAGCAGGAAATCATAATTAACAGAAATAGACTTGACGTTCAAAATGTTCACAATGAAGCAGAGTTTAACTTAAAGTATCCAATCATCGTCCAAAAAACTGGACAACAGTTTCTGTCAACATATAATAAATTATTGTAGCTGTCATGGTACACCTTATCATTTCTATTGGAATATATAAGGTTACATTATTTTCTGTGGTGTTTTTTTTTCCTATTTATTTTTAACAGAGGGCTCCTAATAGAGATCAGATCAAATGCTTTGAAAATTCACCCAAAAACTGTACATTTTGTACAGTTTTAGATAATGGAGGCTGTGAATTCCTTCTCTTCTTGTTCTCATCATCTTTAGCTTCTGAAGCAGTTTGGCTTCCGTCTCTAGTGGTTACTCAGCAGCTGTTTTCAGAGTGAAATGTTGCTGGGAACATTAAGCATGAGATTACAGTAAGCTGTCTTTCCTAAGAGCGTAAGGCAGCATGTTCATGGGAAACGTGTTCATTTGAGAGCTGGCGGTAGAACAGAAACAGAGGAACATGCTGGATCTCCTGACTGTGATCTCTGCAATTAAATGAGTAAATTAGACTGTTGTTTACTGGCATACTGAGGAGCACATCGCCTTCCAAAAGTATTCATGCACCTTAATCTTGCATTTTGTCAGGCTGAAACCATTTTATTGGGATGTTGAGCACAAGCACAAAAGAGTGCATCATTGTGAATTGGAAGAAAAAACATTTTTTTTAAAGTAATCTGAAAAGTATAGGGTTCACATGTACTCACCTCTGTTTTTAGGGATTCACAATCTACTGCGAATGTATCACCATTACAATATCGTGTGTACAAAGGATAGTTTGGAGCAGAATATTTGTTGGCAAATGTATTCAGTGTGTTTTGAACCTGCGTTTTTCATGCTAACATAACATTCAGCCAGAGAGTCTTATGGCAACAGATGTTCACACTGGAGATTATAAATGATGCCCAATATGCTGAATGTCACACAGAGGAGGAGGAAAGAAGAAAGTAGGCATGTATGACAACTGAATTTGTAATCACAACATCTATCATAATTAAAGATTTTCTAATCTCTTGCTGCCCTAATAAGAATAATTTTCAAAAACAGATAAAGAAAAACAATACTTGAAAGATTCACTAAAAAATGCAGGTTAACTGTCAACAAGATGACAGAAGATGAGCATAACTTCAGGTCGTCTGTTTATAATTCCTGTGGTTTTTTTTCCATATTGCTGCATATGTCACAGGGTTAAAAAAAACCCCTGCAATTTAAATTTCTTTCAGTATCACACCACCCCATTTACTCTAATGCTCCTAAATAGATTAAGTAAATATAGTCCACTTGAGCATAATTTTCTCAGTACAAATCCAACTGTTGTGTGGGGAGCTGAGATGTTAAAGAAAATTAGTTAAAAAGTCAACTTGAAAAAGAAGTTGTCAAGATTATCTAATATTTTGAAGATACTTTGAAGATCGCAGAAAGGTGATCTATCCAGGTGAGACAAAATGGAGCGTATTGATTTGCATTCAAAACAAAAAGTCTGCAGCCCATCACCGTAAACACACCGTTCCTATGGTGAAATGAAAAGTGTTGCAGAGATCACAGATTTTCTTTGAAATGTGCGTGGGTTCAAAATACAACATTTTATTAGGGTAATTCATCTCCCGACTTTCAAGTCCAAACAGAACCCACCAATACCAACTGAGTCTGTGATGTTTGCTGCGTTACCAAGAAGAACCTGAAGCTGATTTTACTACTGTCATGGGGAAAAGTGAAGACAAATGATCCCAGCTTCTTTCTAAGCTACCCTGCGTTGTTGTAGTCTCTGTTTTGTACCCAATTCATTTATTCCTGGTGTGTGACGGGGCTGAAGTCGGTCTACTCCTGCAAACCTGTCATAAACAAACACACACACACACACACACACAGTCCAGCCTGCTCGTCTGCTCCATTTTACCTTTTTCCTTTTTGCATCACATGACTCCTCAAGTACTTGTTGTACTCCCAGGAGACCGTTGTTATGGGCGAGTAACCATGACAACATAGCAACTGTGTGGTGACTGCTTCTATCAAATTCTGCCCGTTTAGCGAGGCAGATGGCTCTCGGGCTTGTTTTGCCTCAGGTTTGCCTGAGGTGGAGATGTCGGCTGTTTGGACATCGCCATACCCGCTGAGTAACCGTGACAACATCTGGACACGGTGGCAGATTTTCAGATGGGTCTGTCACGCACCGTTTTGATTCTTGCCACGCTGGATGATGAAAAAGCTTTACCTCACACTCACAGCTGACTTGTGTTCTCTGAGAGCTGGAAGCCGTCCAAGTCAATCAGAGTGGTTCAGTGAAGGCTGCTGAACGGCTCCACCGGAGCGAGACGAGGTTAAAGTGTTGATCTGCTCCCCACGCAAGGCTTCACATGGAGAATTGATTTCTTCCAGTGAGAAACAAATTATTTTCTGCTCGCAGCAGAACGGGAATGGTTGATTGTATCTGAACCACTCATGAAAACATAACGCATGTTTCTGGCGTTGTCGTTGGGATTTGATTGGAAATGTTGAAATTTTCAACAAAATTTGAAATCTGGTCTCAAAAAAAAAGAAGTTTAAATCAGTTTAGGTTTAACCCACGTCACACGTCAAAGGACAGTTATCCCTGACTCTGGCAAATGCATGAAAACTTATGAATTCGAAGAAAAAAAAAAATCTTTAAAAATTGCTGTCTCTATGTTTTCTGGCATTTAGCAAATAGAAATAATTTTGGTAATTCTGACCTAAAACTTCATTTTGGTCTAACTTTTTCATTGGACAGAGGCATGTATGTCTTTTTATTCTGTGCATGTAAATATCTTTAAAAAATAAATAAGGGTGCGTCTCCAGATGGTGATGTCTGAAGCTTCAAAACCCACACCCTTTCTTCAACAGATGTTTTGCAGAACAGAAATTTTCTTTCCACTTTAGCCATCTGTATGTAAAGATTTTTCCACTTATCGACCACTTGCAAAAATATATAAATGTCCATAAAAGTTTCCACATACTCCACTAGCTGGGAGTAATCAAGCCACTTCTACTTTTGTTTGAAGGACTTAACCTTTCTATTGACAAATCTGCACATAGTCTGAGGGACGGCATTTCACATTTGATTTTAGTCACTCCATCATTTATAATTAGAAATGTTGTAGGAAGGAGGTCAAGTTAAATCAAAGGAGCAGGTCTCCCTTAAAACACAATGCTGAATCATTCAGTTTGCTGCCGCTCACACAGGATGTTAAATGTGTTTATCTGATGAATTATTTTATGTGGGTGAACGCAAGTGAATGAATTTTTAGTTGGCTGGAAAGAGCCGTTTGTTAGCAAACTGCCTCATCACTCGCGGTGTGAGGAAAAGACTCGTCTCTGATTTATTTATCGCAGTTGTGAGAAATCACAACACAGCTGCTAAAACTTCTGCTCCCTCCATATGGAGCGCCGCCTCTTCTTTATTTTTCACATGACTGCAACTTCACACAGGGTGCCCATTCACTTTGAGCAGTTTGTTCCAAGGAAATCTTTTTAGCAAAATATTATCAGAAAAATTCTGGGATATTTTGCTGCTATTTTTTTAAATAATTATTTCTATTTTGGTCTGGCTTTGATTAAAACTTTTTATTTATAACACAATAGTTTAAGTTAATTTAAAAGGATCGGCCATTTGTAATGCAAAAGCAAAGAAATCCCAGGCTGCATAGGAAACGCGTACATTCACCATATTTTAACTCCAAGCACACATTTCACACTAATTCAACGGAATCTACAGTCTAGGTTCAAATCCATGTTAAATTCACAGACTGTCTGACTTTCTTTTAACCATGAGATGAAGTGAGAAGTCTGCTCAGCCGCCTCAGCCAGGAAATCTTCTTATGGTCTTATATTTAAGACATGCAGGACAGGATTCTGGCTACCAAACATCACATAATTGGCTTTTAAAAGCTGAATGTTGTAGATAATTTCATGCTTTTTACACGGGGAAATTTTCAAAGGTATAGATTAGATTATTTCAGAAGTATTCAAATGTACAAAAAGATGCCATCAATCATTTAATTTAGCTTTATCCATTGTTAGAGATGAAGGGTAATGATGCTGCAGCTGCTCGTCTTTCACCGCCTTAGAGGATCTGAGCTAATCATGTTTTTCTTAAGTTCTTTTTTTTAATGTCAAATCACTCTATAGGTTATAGGTTATTATTTAATTGTGTGCTAGTGAATCCAGCTAGCTCTATGCATTCAAATCAGATTCATAGTTTTTGTAATACTTGCCATCACTTTCTTGTGCCACTGTGGGTGATATCTACATTTTGTTTCAGTTAAAATGTTCTACTTTTTTTGTTGGTTTTGGCTTAAAACATTAAAATAAACGGTACATGTATGCAATCCATCACTCTTATTGTTACAACACAGTTTTTAAATAACAGTTAATTAACTATGAGGCATGTCAACAATTCACACACAGCTCATTAATTAAGCTAATCAACCAAACCATGGTTTAGTGTTTTTTTTTTTTTTTTGGACTGTGAAAGCCCACAGAGAAATCCCATCCATCACTGGGAGAACATGTCGGCTTCATGCAGAAAGCCAAGGCGGGGCATAGACACCAGGTTTTTCTTGCTGCTTTTGATTTACATCTTTTTTCAGATTTTTGTGTCACTAATGTGAAATAGTAACTGTGTTTTCATCAACACTTTTTGTTTTTTTTTTCTTTTTATATTCGGATTGCTGGGAGCTGCCAAATTCAAAATAATTTACTCAATTTTACAAAAAAGTGAGAAGATCGCCTGAGGTGTTTGGGGGGGAAGAGTTTTTACATGATTTATTGTTTCTCTCTTTTCTCGCTTTCCACCAAAAACAGGATGATAAAAGTCTTCAGTCTGGTGTACTGAGGTCAACTAGGCCTTTCTTGAAGGGCAATTTTATTTAGACTTGATTATTCATCTTGTTGTTTGTTCTCTTTTTTCATTTATTTTGGATATTTAAATGTCTCCCAGTTCCAGTGTTGATTTAGAGTTTAGTGTTAGGATTTAGAGTTTATTGTATTGATCGTTGAGAATGTGCTCTTGCATTATTGTGCCTTTAGCATTATATTACTCAAATTATCTCAAGACAACAGTATTATTTATCACAGTAACTTCTGGGACAATTTATCATCCAGCAAAATGCATTATTGAGACAGGCCTACTGCCATCCAGTGGTGGTTCTGTGCTTTACCAGAGACATGAAGATTGTAAAAATATCCAATTCCAAACCTCCAGTACAGAGGAGGGAACTCTGAATTTTTTTCTGTGATATGTGGCTCATGCTACTTGCTGCAACAATGCATAGCGCAGTGGTTCTTAACCTGGGTTCGATCGAACCCCAGGGGTTCGATGCAGAGGCGCAAAAAGTGGGTATGCAGCGTATGCAACGCATAGGGCTGCAGCACCAGAGGGGGCGCCAAAACCCTGTCTGGAGGGGGCGACGCTTCAGCGCGCCTCACGCTCCTTCACCTCTCGCACATAACGAGGTACATGTAGCGATTCTTACACTTCACGTATCATCGCCTCGGGGGGGGCTCTGCCACGGAGGTAAAGACACACTTGTGTAAAGTTGTGATGACGTCCCGCTTTGCCATCACTTGCTGCAGAGGATCATGTTACATTGCTTAGCCAATCAGTGCTGCAGAGGAGCACTGATTGAAGGAGCTCCACCCTCAGCATGGATTTGAACTTGTGTCTTTAATTACTTCAGTAAAGCTCAGTTTTTACCAAATTCTGTAGCTTTCGGTGTACAGTCATCCCTCACTATAACACGGTTCACCTTTCACGGTCTCGCTGCTTCGCGGATTTTTTTGTGCAGTTTTTTTCACAGTGCATTGTGTTCTGCGTCCTGATTGGATAAACAGTCTCCGAGATCCTTCTCTACCTGTGTGCCAATAACGTATTTAAATATAAGTAATACAGATTGGCCATTCAGGAGATGAAAGCTGAAAACTTTGAATGACTGCTGGAAAAATCTGTGGCCACAATCAGCGCAAAACCGACCAGATATGCATATTCAGAGCCCGGCTTTTAAACAGAAATAGAAACAAGAAGCAGCAGCCGCCGGCAAATTTCCATCTCAGATGATTCTTCTGCATCCTTAACAATTGCTATTTAGAACAATCATGATAAATGTATGATGGTTGTGGGTTATATGTTGTAGCCCATTGGAAAACAATCAAGAATCAACTGCCTCATGTTTAATTCTCATTATCTGAAGGGCATGATGATACCTAGATGATTAGTTAATGTTTCTTCAGTGTCCTTCATGGAAATAATGTCGTCTCCTCTCCGCCTGTACGTCCCCGCTGCAGTAAATCAACATTAATCAGATACCAGTGATGCTTGGAAATCCTGGATTCACATAAGCGGGACCAAACACAGCAGTGTAGCATATCTCATTTTAATGTGCTGAGGATTTGAGCTAAGTTCCAGATTAATTTTTTCCCCCCACCGCATTGAAAACAAATGAATACATTACCCAATAGATGGTTTATCACAAAGATGGTGATGAACACATAGATGAGGATCATCACAATGCTATCCCTTAACTGATCCTCATTACTGCATAAAATTAAATTGGATTATAAACTGGTTTTGAATATGATTCTGGTGGTAGAGGTAATGGCGTATATAAGTGCGTCAAAAGATTCAACGATAAAAGGATATTGTGTTTTTTGGTCACCAGATTCTGTAGTAGAAATATATTCTCTCTACAGTAACACCCAGGTTTCTGGGATTACAGTGAGATGTTTCACTGGAATATGGTATGATCTTCCTGGTTAGCATTGTTACCTTCATTGAAACCATTTCAGTTTGCTTAATGATTTATCCAAGATTATTGTCTCTTACCGTGTTTCATTGGATAAACTACAGATATTTGTGGAGATGACTGATATATTTGGAAGATGGAATCTAGTTCTGAGTAATCTTTGCATCACAGATTTTGTTATTTAATGTTTATTATGGCAATACATTTGTTTCATGTTTCAGAATCAATATTTTACAGAAAAAAACTCTTCTGTACATCTGTAGGACTGGTGTGAATGTAATTATGCATTTTTCCATGAATTAATGACACTGAACACTGGTGCTGATTTAAAATGAATAAAAAATGACTGACTTCCCAGACTTTGAATCTATCTTTGTGGGTTATAATTGAAAATTATTAACACAATTATACATCACATGCTCAAACCAGTAGGCAGACAATTTCTGCAAGTCCACCTGCAAGTCTTTTATGCAAGTCCAACGGATTGACTTTCTATCCGGTCATTCTGTAAAATTGCATAGAGTGTCTTTGGACTCCTGCTTCTAAGTTTTGCCACCAATTTAAAATTGAAATTAGGTTTAACATTTGGATATGTTTTGATGTAAACCATTGGGTTGTTGTCCTGTTGAAAGGTAAGAATGGCATTCCTCCAGGATTGAGCTGAATTTAGCTTCATCATTTTTCTTTAAGAGCCCCATTTGGGAATTGCAATTAGAAATAACTTATCATCTGATTCTTCCACCTGAGGTATGAATCTTAGCAGCTCTTCCAGAGTTACCATGGTCAGTTTAACCGGGCAGCCAAGCTTTTCTAGGTCTACCAATGTCCCTGACCTGTCTGGTGCCATGTGGGGGAAAAAATGTGAATACCTTTGCAAAAGAACAGTGATATTATCAGACTGTAAATATTCCTAGCTGCTGTGTGAGTGGGACTCGGGGACACAGCTAAAAAATCAAAAACTTAGGCTGTTGGATCTGATCTGAGGAACAGAACTCAAAGCTTTGATAAACGGATCAACATATTGCTGAAAATAGTTTGCCCTCTGTTGCTATTTTGATCGAGTAAAACAAACGTTCCTAAAGGCTCTGCAAACGTACAGCTAATCTGCTCTGTATCTATAGCAACATGCATCATACGGTATGAGTCATACATCATGAGGGAGCAATGTTATTTAAACTAATGGCTGGTCAGGTAAGTAATGATTATCTTCCCCTGAGAATTGTTTTTTAAAGCTATGATTTGTCAGAAGTGGCAAATGTGGATGGAAAACCACAGTTATTAGCTTTTTAAAAGGGCTAAGTTTGCCATGAATAAATAAGGTAAAATAAACATTGTAAATAGTAGGCTAGCATTGACTTTTTTCACTAGCTGGCTACAGGTCAGCAAGACCCAATATAAACATGTCAGGAAGAAACGGACCATACTGCAGCTTCTTGAAAAGTCACAGAGATCATAGTATCAATATGGGCAAAATACATTCAAGTTATGTATGAGGAATATCGACTTAAGGTTTGTCATGACATTTTGTGGAAGTCTATATTGAGAATGATAAAAGGTGATCGTAAAAAGGGATTTTAATAAATCCCTCGCGGTGGTTTTGGCAGAAGTCTGTGTTGAGAATAAATAATTCTGTTTTATTCTCTTCTAGCTATTTGCATGCTTGTATTCACATACATGCATTCACATAGACCGCTTGTACGCAACGCTAAAGGAAATGACATGTTGGGAAACAACCTCAAAGCTAAGGTTAAAGGCCCTCTTTAGGGTGTAGCTTAGGCAGAGGCTAACAAAGGGAATTACAAACTGCTGTTTGATGCTTTTTTGCTCTATTAGGCCATAAGAATAGCATGCACAAACGGACCAGCTGTATTTTAGTCTTAATAAAAGGAATTCATGAATTCAGTTTCAACCTCATATCTTTTCCAGATGTGGAGAAAGATATTTCTCCACATCTGGAAATGTCAAAGCTCCACAGTGGGAACATCTACCAAGATATGAAACTAAGGGTGAATTCATACTAGCTCTTCTTAATCTGCTTTAATCAAACTCTAGTTTGTTTGCCTAGACAGTCTGGTTCGTTTGGGAAAGTGTGAATGCGCACTCAAACTGATGCGCACCATAAAAGTGAACCTGCATCTTGATGTGGTTGAAGTGAACTCTGGGACGGTTCAAATACATATGTGAATGCCAAGTGGACTGGAGACCGCTCTAAAAGCAGGAAGTGGATTATAATGTACGGCATTCTGGGAAATTCAACCAAAACTAACACATTAGTCTAGCACCAGCGAGAGAAATTGCTTTTTTTTTTTTTTTGCCAAAAGGAAAAAAAACAGCCACTAAAATCTGACGCCACTCGAGTTTTGTTTACATTTCCTGAAGAAGGAAGTTGCACTCATTTTGTCTTCAGAGGGGCTCATGTCTTTTCCTTCAGTGGTTCTTGGTGCAGCGCCACCACAGGCGAGGAGGTGAACAGGTTTTTCAAAGGTTTTTGATTCATTTGACACAGAGCAGTGTGAAAGAGAACTGTACCAGCTGAAAATGAAACATGTTGCAATTTTTGTCTCCAATCGAACCGAGTCTACGGGACTATCAGGTGTGAAAACACCCTTTAGATTTTGTTCATCAAACAAAGCTCAGATTCTTTAAAAACAGCCCCTTGGAAAGCTGTCTGACCTTTGTAAATCATTGTCCGCTGAACAATCAGTCAGTCTACTGTCTTTACTTTAGGACATTTCAACAGGATGCTGGACAATTTGATCAGAGAATGCTTTGACCTTTTGTAAATCTGCTCTCAGTATCACCTCTGAATATTGTAACATAAAGCATGGGCTTGAACATGAGTTTTTAAGCCTGGTAAGATTTAAAATAAGACCACCACGTGACCTAATAGGATTCCCAGCCTATTGTTAGGATAATACTATCATGTCTGGGAAAGGATTGAATGGTTTAGATGGGTTTAGCATGCTCCTCGCCTCGTAATAGGAATTTTTTCTGAAGTCTCTCTTGTGGGGTAAAAAATGGCAGCAACCTTGCACATCTACGTAAGATGTGTTCAGGCTTTTATTTAAAAATTGCACCATTATAAACTGCTTCATTCCAATTCATTGATCAATGTGAGGTTCTTGCAGCGTAACCTTGAGCATAAATAGTATCTCTGCAATCATGGGGGAAATTAACTCCCGCCTCTGGCTAAACATAGGGAAATTTGTTTAGTGGAGGATAAATGGGATCAACCCACAAGCCAAAGTGGGAGGTTTGCAATCTAAACAAGGCAAAGTGCTCCATATTTTTTAAACTAGCCTGAACTGTTCTATACATCTGTTTGATGTGACTGGAGCTCATCTCTGCCTCACACCAACAGCTGGAGAATGGAGGCTAAACATTATGAATGACGATGCTCAAATCGCTCCGCCTGTATGGGAAAACTGCACAAGGTCAAAATATGTCCACTCAAATCCTTACAGTTACCGTGAATAACTTTGGTAAAACATAATCATAATCATTGCTCATACTGGTGTAAGCTTACGTTCTTGGACTTGGTGTTTGTTTTAAATACCAAGCTGTTAAACTGCAGTACAAGTAGAAATTCTCTGTTGTGAGAGTAGAAGTTTGTCCCCCAGGATAGAAAAAAGCAGCTTTAGGTGGAAATGTGAGCCCGACTTCGGTCGACTACCCCTCGTTTGAAATCTGTGTTGACTTTTGACAGTAAGGCCAAGACGGAGAGGGTAAGCGCTTTCATGGATCTGTAGCTTTTATGTCCATAAGCCAGACTTCTTCTATCAGACGCAGCTGTACCAGCCCACAGGGAATTAAATAACAAGAATAGAAAAACTGTAGATAAGAGTAAAGAAATAAATAAAGGGGAAAATCTCGTTTCAGCAGTTTCTTTGAAAGGAAACTCGGGGATACAAATTGGAAGGCATGGTCGTTGTTCAGAAACCAGAGGTCAAAGCTGACGTGAACAAGAATCTAACCGGACGAATGAACAGGCTTGTTTGCGTGGTAGAAAGATCAAAATGGCTACCCTAAAGATTAGTTTACAGTCCTCAGGCTTCAGAAGCAGCAGCATTGGGAGGGCTTTTAGACTCTAGAAGGAAGGCAGAGTCATTTCTAGCAAAACAAACAAACCATAAATAGAACTGGATGAGGTGTGAAAGAGAGAGTCACAGAGGATGACAAATCTGGGATTAGCTGGTCTTATTACCAGATGTTGTACATTAGCATAACAGATTTCATTAAAGAGGATGACACATAAAAAATACAATTATCAGTCACCCAAAAGTGTGATCTAATGATGTGAATAATCAATTATTTCAACTCTTAATTCCCCTCAGTGCAAAGCAGAAACATAGTAACTATGACTTAGCAGCCGGCTAGAACCAACCTTAACTTTAATTAGTGAGTCTGACTGCAGCAAGGGCTGCAGCTTCCTCTATTATTTATTTAAGGTCTATTTAGACTACTAAGCTGATATTGCAGGGTTTTCATTTTAATGAAGTAGTCACAGCTAAACGAAATAAAACATTGATACTCAAGGTCGGTAGTTGACTTTTTCAGAAAGTTAATGAGAAAAATGCTTTTTAAAATTAGACAGAGAGCTATTTGTTTAGACAGTTTTTTTTTTGCACGATATGTTTTGGTTATTTCCCAGTATTACCTTTTCTTATACTGGTATTACAAAATGGTATTTATGTACTTTGAGAAATATATTAGTTTTATTGCTTATTAACGGATGAAAAACTACCGAACAGTGACACAAACCACACACATTAATCACACGCAGTCAGATATAAAATCCTAATAGTGAAAGCGGTCTAGTTGAAGTGAAATAACAGCGATGCTGTCCGAGCGCAGTTTTTATTTTTTTTATTTCTTTTTTGTTTTTTGCAACAAAACATGACAGACTTCTGACTAATCACCCAGCAGAGTTCTGTTGAAATAGTTCGACCCGGGCCTGGTGTGAACAAGTGACGCCGGATGTCTCTCTGGGAACAAAGTCACACAATTTTTGTTCCACAACTACGTCAATGAGAGCTCATTTAGTCGGTTTGGATGAAGTGTGGGAGAGTCTTTAATTGACAACAAGCTAATTTATCCTTGATTGTCTTGTGTTTTCCATTTTCACCACATTTACCAGGTTTTAGATGCTAAAACAACTTAAATGGAGGTGAGTGGCTGCATCCAGAGCAGTTTTTTTCCCCCCATTCTTAATCAACAGATCACGTTATGTTGATTACAGTTCATACAAAACCATGCGTATGTTGACTTTGGTTCCCTCCGGTCAGAGAAGACGGTCTTTCATTAGTCGTGTTTCTGTGCAGACAGAGACAGCAGCAGGGCAAAGCAGATGTTCATGCCACGTTGGGTTATTTGGACCCAAGGCTGGTGAAAGGATATTACTTTTTATATTTCTTCTTCCTCGGTTGGATTGAGTAACAGATATATTTGTCAGTGTCAGCCTACAGTAGTTCACCGGTCTTTCTCAGACCAACACTTTGAAAACTTGAGCAGCCAGCAAGTTGGAACTATTAACTCTCATTAAGTCCCCATTAATTGGATGGAGCCCCGTTGACACCGGCATTGTTAAAGCCCAGCTGTGTTTGTTGTTTTAAGCTTTTTGTTGTTTACTTTCCAGCAGTGAACCATGTAGATGCGGTGAAGGAAATTAGCAGCAGCTGAAAGCCAAATGCTGACAGCTAAGTTTGTGTCCCTGAAGTTTCTTATCTGCTTCGCTGACAGGTTTTCTTTCTTCCTTTCTTTAAATGTCTGGCTGAGCTACTTGGTGTGAGAACTTGGAAGCTTAACAAGCTCCCTTGCCTGCAGGTTGACTCTTTACAGATTAAAATTGCATTAGCACAGGTCAGAGTTAATCATTTCAAAATTCATAATTTTTACATGAAAGTGTCATGTAAATTTTACCAGATTGTTGCAGATAGTAATAAAATTCGACCTTGAATATGCTTATCTGTTGTTCTATATGTTTTTTGTTTTTTTTATAAATTATCGCATGAACAAACTTATTTGCGTGTGATTTTTTTTTATTGCATTTCTTATTTAAACATTGCATTGCAAAATTGTTTTCCTGACATTAGCGAATTATCAACAGTTTTGCACACATTTGTTATGGAAACACAGCTAGTGGCTCCACTTCCTTCTTCCCATGACTTCAGCACCGTATGGGCTCCTGGTTCTGGTGGCATCTGGTTTGCAGATTCTATTCTGTGTGATGCTTGTAGTTTCTAAGAGGTTTTAAAGATTCCCTCTCTAAATGCAGACCTTGAGGTCTCCGTTTCCTGTCTCAGCTGAAGGACTTCTTGCAGATTGATTGTTCATATATATTCAGAGCAGACTCTGGTCAGACTGGCAGGTTGATTGGCGTGGCTGTCCTATGGCGGCTGTTGAATCTTAATGCTCGTTTGTGTGTAGGTGTTTGTCATTGTGCATCATTTTGTCCTTTTTGTTATCGTTTTTTTTTTTCTTTACTATATTTGTGTAATTGAAATGTTCTGCTTGTGTAAAACATGCCATCCTCTCCGTTTGATAGCCTGTCCTTTTGGTGTGGATTTATGTGGGAGTGTGTGGGCGGATACACAGCCCAATATACTAAAAATGTGTCAGTCTTTTCAAAAAGCCCATTCCAAAATGTGCTGCGTTCCTGTTGCTATGCATTTCAGAGCTGCCTCGGTGATTTACTCACTCAGACTGACCAAGGAGCTGTTGGTGCCAGCTTTCAGCATTAGTCTTAGTGCGCCACAGATAAAGGAGCGCAGTGGTGACCAGTTTAATTTTAAATTTAGAGTCTGGAGTTATCAGCAGTGAAATGTGTTTTTACCACCGTTACTGAAAGGTAGCCAGTGTTTTCTGCACCTTTCTGTAGCTGTAAAGACGACAAATGAAAATAGTGTAGAATTAGAAAACCACCCATGAGGTAATCAGAAGTAGAGCTACAACAGATAGATTCTGACTTGTACTGAAGTGATTAACAATAAAAATAAAAACAAAACTCCATCACCTATAATTCCTTTCATCTCACTTTTTCTTTCTTTATTTTTTTAATAGCCATTATTTATTAGGAAAAACCAAAGTAGAAAGACTGAAGCCGGACCTGGAGTGCTGGTAATTTAAAACCTATTCACCTCTTATATGATGAAGTTTATAGTGAAAAATGAACAACCCCTGGGGAGTGGAATAGGCCTTTCCCTGAAGAAAACACTGTCAGCATACAGAACCTCCACATTTTGTTTTTAAACTTGTTTAAAAACAAAGCAATTTGTTTTTTTGTTAAAAATTGAAAACATTTTTAAATATTACTTTGAAAAGCAATATTTTAGCTTTGCTTCCTTCCTACCAAACCTGTTTACTAATTCAAATGTCTACATATTTTTTATTTTTTTTGCAATTGATTCTTTTCACTCTTTCCCCCGAGTCAATCAATCAATCAATCAAATTTTATTTGTATAGCACATTTCAGCAGCAAGGCATTTCAAAGTGCTTTACATAATTAAAATAAAAACAGCATGTGACATTGATTAAAAAAGATAAAAACATTAAAACCAGCACCCCTTTTAGGACTTCAGTTAAATGTCATTTAACTGGGGCTCTAACCCTCTGGGACTTTAGTCAAAAATACCGTTTGACAAGGACTCCAACCTCTAGGTTTTTAGTTGAAACGCCGTCAACTGGGACTCTAAACCCTGTAGGACTTTAGTTAAACGTCATTTAACAAGGATTCTCACACTCCTAGATATAGATTCGTTGAACTGGGACATTTCCCAGTTGTTGCAGTAATCTATACGGCTAAAGATAAATGCATGGATGAGTTTTTCTAGATCGCACTGAGACATTAGTCCTCTAATCCTGGAGATGTTCTTCAGGTGATAGAAGGCCGACTTTGTGACTGTCTTTATGTGGCTCTGAAGGTTCAGGTCAGAGTCCATCACTACTCCCAGGTTTCGGGCCTGATCACTGGTTTTCAGTTGTAATAACTGAAGCTGTGCATTGACATTGAGTGTGGTTTAAAAGGTTTTATGTGGTGAATTTCAGCCTCTTTCAGTCCTCTGAATACTGCACTCATGCTTTTTTCTCTTTTGTTGTGTATTTCTGTATGCAACTGTGTGTATTTGTGTCTTCTCTCCTTTGAGAGAAGACATATATATAGATTTCAGTTTAGCCATTTATTTTGATAGATGAGCCTTTATGATTGATAATATATAACTGTACATTGAACATATATATTTTTATAAACTTAAAGATAGTTTGGATTTTATTGAGTTGTAACCTGGGGATTTCCTCAGCTATGCACCACGTCTCTGAGAGACATGGAGGAAATTAGGTGTTGAAAACTGCACACACCTGCTCCTTCATTTAGCAATCAGTAGTCCTTTAAATTTTAACTTCTATGCAACGACGGGGCAGCTGACTCCTTTCGCAGACTCCTTCCATATAATAAATATATATTTAGTCATGTAGAAACCAATTTTGATATGGGTAAAAATAAAAAAAATGATTGCTCTTGGGTTCCCCCTGGTGGACACTGTCGGTAATGTTACCCTGTGATTTGAGCTGCCGTTAAAAGCGTATTCAAACCTCCAAAACACCAGTAGAGAAAAGCAAGCAAACCAGTGTCTCAAAAGAGAACTTATTCTTCAGGGAGAGAGAAAGGAGGAACAGAAAAAGACAAGAAAATTAGCTAAGAGAAAATTAGCTTGATAGCAACCTAGAAAGGTGCCGTTCAAAAGCTAAACATTTATGCTAGCCTCCTTGTATTTGTGTGAAACTGGGTTTGAGTTGATTCTCGAGGATGGCCCTGTATATTTCTGAGTTGTTTTTTTTTTTTTTTTTTTTTGGCTTCATAATGTTTGATAACAAAATTTAAAACTTCTCAGTGTTTGACATTGTCTAGAAAAATGTTTTTACTTCAGGCTACAATAGGATGTTCAGTTCCAATGGCATCAATGACATCAGCATTGATGTCATCACTCTATGA
>NW_015112911.1:238332-244723 GCF_001443285.1 Poecilia latipinna
TTAACTAAAACATAATTCACAATGAATCCATCATATTAGGACCAGGCTTTGGTCCTAATATGATGGAACTAATATGACACTGTACATATAGTGGTGCGTTCACCAAATGCGTTTTGACCGTCAGGCGCATCTGGTTAACATTCAAAGTCTATGTGGAGGCGCGTCAAGGGAAGTTGCGGCGCCTTTAGAGCGTCTAGTGCAACGTTGGATGCTCCACATAGACTTTGAATGTAAACCAGACTCGCCTGACGCTCAGAACGTATTTGGTGTGAATGCACCATTAGAATGTTCAGTTCCTATGGTAACAATGACATCAGCAGTGATGACATCACTCGTTGATACATCAAAGGAATCTCTCTCAACTGTAGCAGTTTTTTTCAGACCTGTTCCTGTTTCAGACTTATAAGTTATGAAACTTCTCCAGGAGCTGTTAAAATTGTTTGAAGGCTCACAATCAGCCCAGTACAGGTTCACATTCTCAGGTGAGAGAGACTCACCTGGTATGAAGTTAATTTTTCAGTACTGGAATTAACTTAATAATTTAATCAAAGTATGTCATGAATATGTGTTTGTGTACTCCATCTTCAGTCCAGAGCATACTAGTTGTTTTTTTTGTTTTTTTTACTTTTACCACTAGATGATATGCATGTAGGATATGACATAAACAATATTATTCAGAGATGGGATACGTTTATAGCAGCTGTGCAAATGATCTAATTGTTTGTTGATTTGCAGTAGTCCACATTTATAGCAGATGTAAAGGGCCCCAAAACCAAATTTTCCTTAGTCCCCCATGGAGGCCTGGTTCAGCAGCCCTGATGCCAACATCTCCAGAAAACGTATTAAAGATGGTGATTGTAGCATGACAAAACATGGAAAACAATTAAGGCTGTGAAAACTTTTGCACGACACTAGTAAAATGCGAGGAGTCAGCAGATAATTGGGTAAATTGGGGACAAAGGCACTACATGCACAGAATGTGATGCGTCGTGTGGCGCAGTGGATATCTGGGGCACCCAGCCGTCCTGAGTCATGACCCCATCCTCAGTTCTTTTGCTGCATGTCTTTCCCGCTCTCCCATTCACTCCCTTCCCATCAGATTACTGTCAAAATACAGGACACTAGTGCCGAAAAAAAGCCTTAAAGACAAATAAACAAAAAGCAATATGTTATTGCTTCTTAAAGCAATAAAATATGCCTGCTGCTATGCTGAAAGAGAGCAGAGCTCCAACTTAAAAAAAAAAATTTCATTTGTTACAATTAACCAAATTAAGTTTGTTAAACTTACTTTTTTATGTTTGTTACAACTTATTAAGCTCTATTTAATTCGATTAAATGTATTTATGCACTTGTACAAATGAACTGTTTTTTCTTTTAAGTTCGGTCACCTGTTTTCCTTTTCTTTCCTACTTGTATGAAGGTGAGATGCTCCCATCTGTGATGTGTAAATGATTTTCTGACCTATTTGACTTTTTTTTCTATTTGTTTTTTTCTTTTTTATTTTTTTTATTTTTAGAAATGATGCATTTTTTTATCTTGTTTTTTTTTTTTTTTTTTACTTTTTGCATTTTTTTACATCAAAAGTTTTTTACCACTTAAACATTTTCATAAGTCGTAAATAAGCAGCTGCGACAGACTGGTGGCCTGTCCAGGATGACCCCGCCTCTTGCCCGAAACGTTCGCTGGAGTTAGTCACCAGCACCCCTCCCAGGCTCACTGGGGGGAGGGAGGGAGAGAGGAATGGATGGATGGATGGATGGATGGATGGATGGATGGATGGATGGATGGTAAATAAGCAGTCAAAATACTTAATGTGAGAGCCATATTCACCGACATGCAGTTCAGGAGTCAAGGGCAGGCTGACATGTGACTGATGTATGATGGGATGGACTTTTGTTCCCACTGAAATTTTCAGAATACAGAAATATTTTTCAAGCTACATAATTGAGCCATCGACACAAATAAAACTTTAAGGAATAAATGGGACATAAGGAAATATTATGTTTTAATCAGGTTGTAGCTCACTACCTTTATTCATTTATTTATCTTTTAACTTCACTGTCTACTAAACCTTAGTTATTCATATTTGTCCCAGAGCTGACAGAGTAAGTGGTTAATGTTACTCATCGTTCACTTATTACAAAACAAACAAAATAACTACACTTAACATACCGATTGACTTTAGCATCTTATATTAGCATAGCATGATTAAAGTGAATGTCCTTTAGCATTACCTCTTTGAAAAATGCAGGTATTCTAGTTAGTAAATATTTTCATCAACTATTAAACTCACTATTATTATTGTTATTATTACATTCCTTGACAAACAGTGTTCAACTCTCTGCATTTTGTATTTAGTCGTAGGACTGCACAATAAAAAAAATGCAATAATATAGATTATGATTAAGCCAGATTTTCCACATACTTTATTTTTATTTCTATTATACGATGAGTTTTAGTATCTCGGTTCCTAAACATAGACCTCTAAAGCGGGCGTACATAGGCAGCTAAAGACCATCCAGTTGGCCGGGTACATAATCAATAGACAAAGCGTGAAGAAACTGAAAATATATAAAAATAACAATATTGTGCAACTCCACTTTACACTTTAGCTGGAGGTTTGCTGTCTTCTGAGTTAGTTGGATACATGGAGACGAGTTTCCTGTCCACAGATTTCTCACAGTTTGTGCTAAAAGTGCAAGACACCCAACAGGAGATGCTCTGAGAAGACATTAATCTAATGGAGACAAATGAATGACAAGTTCCATTAATCACAGTGAATTTCAGTTTTACACCTTTTTAACTTTAGTCAAAGAAATGCCGTGTCTGGTCATGTGGAACCTGTATTTTTGCTTTAGTTTCTACAGTGTGCAGCTTGGACACAAACCACATTAAAGAACAGAGCAATAAACCAATAAGTGACGGGGTCTTGGGAACAATGACAGAACAGACTAAATGACAGGAGAGGAGATTGAATTGGAGCCTCAGGTTGTTGGAAAGTCATTACTAATGCAGTCGTTCAGAGTATTGCTTAAATGTGAAGGAGAAGCAGCAAGTGTGTGTGTGTGTGTGTTGTAGTAGTTTAATTTAATCTAGCACTTCTTCCTGGGTCATTGTCCCCAAGATGGAAGGTCAGATGTTTTTGGTCATGGAGAAAGTTTGGACGTTGGTTCAGATGTTGGCTGAACGACTCTTGAGGACCGTTTATTACCAAGTCAGGTGAGCAGATATTGAAAGCTGGGAGCATTTCCTGACTGATTGTTTTATTCATTAGTAAAAGTTGTTTCAGGTTTGGGGAATTGCATATCGGAGCCTCCGGATCCAGCAGGATGGAGTTCACACAGTTTAACAGCCGTCATACACACAGAGCTGTCAACATCTTCACAGCACAACAATGTAGTAACGCTGAGTCACAGCCCCACTTTATTTGCTAATAGTCCTGCTCTCACTACATACTATTAGAAGAGGAACTAAATATAGAAGAATAAAATTCAAGAGAACTTAAACATGTTTAAAGATTTCTCTATTAATACTCGAAGATTGGGATAGATTCATAAACCTGGCACTGGTGAACATCTGCTGTCCTGGAGCTTCTGGGTAAATAGACTTTCTATTTTTAGCCATCTCATTGTTCAATGCCATGGTACACCCAATTGTTAACAGCTATACAGATTAAAATCCAAGAGGTCTATTATTAAGCTTCTATATTTACCTTGGCTTGACAATGCACATGGTGATTCAAGTCTGAGGAATCCATTTCTGCTGAATGGCTTTGGATGTAGGAGCGAATCAGAACTGTCGCTTCAGTGATTTGTCACATGATTTAGAGAAGCGCATTTCTTCCAAGGGTTCCTTCAACTTTTAGAAAATTCAAACAGTAAAAATGTAGAGCTGGACATACAGATACATTAAGGTTGTTCCATGACATTTAGGTGTGGACTGGTATTAGAAACTGATTTCTGTCTCATTGTGATATAGTTCAAAAGCAGAAATCAACAAAAGCTACAATAAAGATCAATAATCTGATATATGAAACTGCAAGCCAATAGTTTAATTGAGCCTTTTGAAAGAGAAAATGAGCCAATGCTGAAAATTAAATATTGAAATTAAATTGAAATATTTAAATTTAATTTTCTGAAACGGAGATCAAACAGGTTTTTTTAAAAATATGTTTTGATTTTATCAAAAGTAATTGATTATGGAAAATTTAAAAACAAAAAAAAAAGTTAAAAAAAAATGAAGTAGCACTGATGTACACTGTAGCATTATTTTGTAAATTTATGACTGAAGTTTGACAAATTTGTCTTACTATTTGTTCAGTAACCGTCATTTGTATACATATTTATTTTCCCAACTGACATGCTAGTTCTAGTATGGCTAGCATGAACAGGAGCTAGCATGAACAAAGCAGTAAACATGCTAGCTTCTTTACAGCTAACATGTTGTCTATGTTCGGTCTGGACAGAGAA
Organism: Poecilia latipinna; assembly: GCF_001443285.1. Classification (NCBI taxonomy): domain Eukaryota; kingdom Metazoa; phylum Chordata; class Actinopteri; order Cyprinodontiformes; family Poeciliidae; genus Poecilia; species Poecilia latipinna. The sequence continues at coordinate 242,802 of NW_015112911.1, forward strand.
GAATCCATGTTGTTTCTGGCATCCCTTCAAAAGTAGTTAAAGCTGTTGTAAGAGGTTGTTTATCTGATAAAATATGACGATGATTATTAAATATGTTGAAACCAAAGCCAGGTGGTTTCCCAGCAGTAAGGTAATCCTTACAATTTCTTCCTTGTTTGCTGTCTTACTTCATTCAGAGCCTGCTTGAGCTTAGCAGCTCTCTACTACTAACAAAATGAGCACATACAAGATGAAAAGTGTTTTCCATTTATAAAGTAAACTAAACCAAACCTCCGTATCCCATGAAATATGAATGAAATGCATTAAAAATGAAGGCGGCATGATGTTGGTGACTGGTGGAATTGCTCCCTGGAGGTTTCACGCTCAGAAAAACAACATCTGGGTGTTGGTAAAAAAAGAAAAACTTTTTGGAAATTGAAATGATAATAATGAAAAACTAGTTGGGGAGACTTGAGTTATGTGAATTAAAAAATATATATATATATATATATATATATATTAAATATATATTAATATATATATTTAATATATATTAAACTTGTTTTAAGTCGATAATTATAGAATAAAGATTATAAAACAGTACTAAATCCACTGGCAGATAAAAAGAAACGGGATGAAAACAAAAACGTGTCACGTAATTAAATTCAATCTATATACAATAATTATTTACTTAAATCTATCTTTTTGAAAAGTTCCTTTAGTTATTTTTGTCTTATTTCAAGTGTAGCAAGATATTTGCTCTAAAAACTAGACAAAAATACACTAATGTACAAACTTCGTACTATAGAACAAAGTATTGGAAAATGTTTAGGGTGATGCCGTTTAAGAATGAAAAACATAAGACATTATTTTATTTCAATATTCTATCAAAGATTTTTTTAAAACAGCATTTTACATGTAACTCGGTTTTTACAGTGTTTGTCTTTGTTTTTAATAAACGTTCCAGGCTGAGAAGTGCTACAATCATCTGTTTGTTTTAATGAATAACTTTTAATAAATAATCTAAATCTGCCAGTCATCACTGTATAAACGGTCCTTTTCTACAAAAAGAATCCTATTCTGCTTTTTCAGTGGAACTCTCCATGGTCTGACCCGAGAGAGAGACCTCAGTCTGTCAGTGAATACCAAACACTCTCACAGCAACTCTACCTTCTGCTTGTTTTGTCTTCAGGGGACAAACATGTAGTGATTGTAAGAAAGGAGTCGGTGGTTGCAATACACCAGGGCTGTGATTCAGCCTCCAAAGCCAGCAGGATAAAAAAAAAAAAAAACATTTCTCAAGTGTTGCAGCTTTGTGTCTTCCTTGCATGTTTTTCTTTGCAGCTCTAATAATCTGTTTAGATCCCGATATTTCCACAGTCTCCTGACTGAGTCTGTGAGCCCATCCATTTTATTTGCCAGTGTTATCACAAACCTTGTAATGATTGATGGCTCAGTTAGTTCCATTCTCGTTTCATGGAGCCAGAATCATTCCTCATGAGGTGACTCTGCAGACAAATTTAAATGCTTTTGTGTATTTTCGTGGATATTGCAGACCGCCTTGCGGGCGTGGTGTTGGTAAATGACGCAACTCTCTGAAACAAAGCCGACATGGAGCAAAGCCCAGGATTTGTGTCTGTGACCTACAGATAGTACAGTGTGGTGACAGCATTACAGCTGTAAAAGAGCGCCTCCCTGGAGAGGCCAGTCATTTTACAACAAATGTTTTTCTACATACTTCAAAATCAACTCTTTCTACCTCCTTGTTTTTCTTTGTATGTACGCACATTTGAGTCATTGAAAGATTGATTTTTCTTTTGTCTTTCAGAATAAAGTCATGACCATCGACAGTGTGAAGGTCAAACTGCAGGTGAGAGAAGAGAAGTGGATTTTAAAAGATCAAGACTCTTGTTTTATTCTCCTTTGTGTGTGTGGGGGGGGGG
>NW_015112911.1:249357-251343 GCF_001443285.1 Poecilia latipinna
AAATATAATTTTAAAAATTGTGGTTTTTTTTTTTGTTTTTTTGGTGGGGGGGTGGGGGGGGGGGGGTGGGTTCTTTTACTAAGGTATCTATTTATCTGTGAATCCTTAAAGTCTTAAATTAGTGTAGCTATATAAAATTAAAGCCTTAAAATGTCATAAATTCTTTTACTTTTTTATGTAATTTGGCCTTAAGCACGTTAATCACAGGTCTTAAATTTTGTCGTGGCAGGACTACTTAATGTCAGACATTCTATGTGGCTTTTTGTTTTTTGTTTTTTTTCTCCCACTGGACTTACCCTCCACCGCCCAGTTATAGTATGCAATAAGGTTTTTACTGGCAAAGCTGCCATTATACCCTAGCTAGCCAAATAAACTAGCTAAATAGATACCTTAGCAAGTTAGGTTAGCTAGCTAGCTAGATGCCCTGTCTAGTTAGCTAGTAAGGTTAGCTAGATCACTGGATGGGCCCATATGGTTACCAAGTTAGGTTAGCTAGCTAGACAGATGCCCTATTTAATTAGCTTAGTTGGATAGCTAACTAGATACATACCCTAACTTTTCTCAAGCTAACTTAACTAGTCTACTCTACCTAGCTATGTACCTAAGAATATTAGATGACTAACTAAAGTTCCCTAGCTAGCTATCTGGCTAGTTTGGGTACATTAACAGCTACATTACCAGCTATGTAATAGCAACATATTAGTTGGCTAGCTAATGTACTGTAATATTGGCTATTATTAACTGGCAATATACTGCTAGCTAGCTTGTTTTGTGTTTATCATGGGTAAGTTCAAATTATGAGTGGTTGGCTTGACAACGTTCATCTTTGCCATTGCCTCATTTCTGTTTAAAACCAGGTTTCTGCAGGTCTCACCTACTCTAATTGAAATAACTAATGGAAGGTAAAAACATCCAGTGGTGTAAATACATTCTGTATGTCTTTGTTGCCTTCAGTATGAGGGCAAAGAAGCAAAAGCAACGAGTTAATGAGGCGTGGGTTTATCCATCAGTCAATTAGGCAGCCGCTCTGCCTGACTGAAGAGAGCATCAGGAGACACAGAGGGGAGGGAGGCAGATGGATGTCAGTCAAATTCCTTTTCTCAATTACACAATCTTCCTCATCGCTCTCTCTGTCTTTTTTTTCCTCTTCTTTAATTGATGCATCTGTCAGTCTGTGAAACCTGGTAATTCAGGTGATATTTCAAAGATGGGCTCATTTACTACTATTTCTTTAATTGGCGCACCACTTTACGGTTTGAGAGAGCTGCCTAGTCTGTGGAGAAATGACCTTGGTACATTGTGGTCATCCCGGCTCCTTAAAGGGGGGACTGAGCTGAAATACTGAATCTTTCCTCTCTTGTTAAATTTAGTAATTGTGGCCAGAGATTAGTTGTCAGTCCAGTTTTTATATACCTGCACCTTTTTTTTGTGAGTTTCAAGGGAGTTTTTTTGATGCTCCTCTTTTAATTAGACGGTATTGAAATGAAAACTAATGAGTCTGAAATAGAAAATAAAAATAGGCATTTTTACAAGTCTAATTACTTGTAAGACACTGTCTAAGCAAAATTACAGCGAAACAAAACATATTTTGGGCCTTCAAATAAAAATCTACATTAAACCACGTGTTGTGAAATTAAAGTTTGACTAATTCGAATCAGTCTTACATAGTCTAAATAGCCTTGTCTAGTTGTAGACAAGATAACCGAAAATACTCTGTGTTTTGGATTTATATGTCTAAAATCCTGCACAAATATATCTTTTAAAAAAGTTTTATAATTGTAAATATTTTGTAATGATCTATATATTGAACTGCTGATCAAAATGTGATTTTAAAATAAGCCTAATAGAAAAAGATCATTAAAGAACAAATTAAACAGAATTCCAGTTCTTTATGGATTAATGGCGACACTTTCTCAACTGTGCAGCCGTTGTGCTCATGTACTCAGCAGCCATAGTGGTGTGCTACCATGGCATATGGCATGTTTT
>NW_015112911.1:256293-306799 GCF_001443285.1 Poecilia latipinna
GTGCAGAACGATTTTTTCTTTGTTTTTGCCACATTTAAACAGCAAAATTAAAACCAGAAACTTTAATATGTTTTATAGTGAATTTGTCTTGTTTGAAAAAACTGAACTTAACATCTAAATCTGTTGTAAATAATCTAAAATGGTACATATGTAACAGTGTATTTTCCAGGCCCATAGTGTCATTTTAAAGCACAACTAAGTAACTTTAGTTATAAAAAATGAAGTAACTATCAAACTTAAATGATATTTGACTTTGTAATTAGACACCTTGAAATTGGGCCTCTGTCTCTTTAAGAAGCTCCTGCTCTTGCTGTCACTCCACCGTCAAGAGGTCATCACCTCAGTGCTCCTCCATTATCCCCTTTACAACCATTTTTAGGAATGTTTGATAATTGAGAAGTATAAGAAGACGACGTGCAGTTCCACCAGGTGATTGCTAATCGCTGCTGCCGCTAGTCTGGAGGAGCTGAGTCAGGGAGTGGGTTCTCTATAATGCAGAATCTCAGCTAATGGAAATATGAGGAGCGTTGTAAAAAAAAAAAAAACTAATTTGTGTCTCTGGATACAAATTAGTTCAATGGTGCAATACGTACATTATACAATATTCTTTGCCATCAATAATCGATATATGTAATTATCTAGTGGGCCTTATACAAATATGTTCTTATTAATTACTGTCAGACCTTGAGTCTGGACTGTAACAATCAATCCAGATAAAATACACTCCAGCTTGTTATGTACAAATACGTTCAGAAGTATCTGTAGATTTCAAACAACCCCAATAAAGTTCACATTCCAGCATGATAATCTGGTTAATGAATTACAAACTGAAAAATTTGTCTTGGTTTCCACCTTTAATTATTAGCCCGTGTTTGATTTCACACATGGTCAGCTCCCATTCCTCTGGATGTCAGGTTATTTATAACAACATCAGAGAGGAGGGGTGACGTCTCTGTGCTCCTCTGGCCCATTGCCTGTTGTTCTGATCTGTGGATTCTTCAGTTTACCCTCACTGATCTTTAACAAGACACCCAGGGAGCCTCGGATCAGAGCCTCTGAGCCATCCGTCTGTTCCTGACTTTTAAATAAAACTCATTCAGCCTGACGGGCTGGACCGGGGGGAGAGGACACAGCCCAAACACAGCTAATTCCATCACTGCCTTCGACTAACGGACGGCGCTTCATGACTTGAAAAGATCCGGCTGTCAGAGGATTCTGCCCAATTGGAAAACATCAATAAGTTTAACTGGGCGAGTTCTAGCATGCGTTTGGGCCTCGGCTCAAAGTAAAACTTAAAAACAGTGAAGGGCGCAATGCTGTAAATAGTATTACAAATTCCTCACATATAAAAGTTTCAGACCACCAAACACATTTAAAATGAGACAAAGATGACCTGAAGGTTTGGAAAAGGTTTTGGAAAAGGCTGTTTTCAATAAAACCCTGTAAGGCTTCTGTGAAAAGGAACTGAACCTTTGTTTGTCACGGAACACAAAAGTGCCGTGACAAACGGCACTTTTAAGATAGTTACATATCTTAAAGAAAAATGGTGATGTTTGCATTAAGTAAGAAGTACAATTAAAATCACATGTGAATCAGTGGCAATATCCAGTTGCTGATCATGTGACTCGTGATGCAGTTAATCGTTTCCATTGCAGTTTTGCAAAATACACCAACTTCAGTACGTGTATTTTTATCTAGCTTTTTATCTAAAAAAATAGTGTTATTTCTAAATGTCCATGTTTCATTTAAACAAATTTGTTTTTGAATTGCCAAGTTGCGCAATTATATGGCCAACAGAAACGCAGCTATAGAGTGATTGTCAAGAATCATAATCAACTGTGGGGCTCTTGAACGTCTCACACGACTAGCTTGACATTTTCAAATCCTAATGTACGTCGTGTCACAGTGTAGGATGGATAATGACAGACTGCCACACTGCCCGCGATGCAAGTGAAAATAAACCAGTGTGAATTAGGTTTTAAATTAACTGTGATTGACCTCATTGTTTGGAAACTAGAGTTCAATTCCTCGTTGATTACTGCCTGAGCTGACCAGTCCAGAAATCACTTAAAGTGAACCTGTCTGACAATGTGAAGCAGGCTAAAAGGTGTCAGAAAACTACACATCATGCCCTGCCCTAAAGAAACAGCATAAGGGGTGAAGCGATTAATCATATTAATTGATTTGTTGGGGGAAAAAAAACTAATTTAGGTTAATTGGTAACTGGAGCATACAGACTCTCAAAAAAGGCCATTTTCTGAAGGAGCAGTCAGAGCAAAACAAAAATATAGGCAATAAAATATTTATTTTCTTATTTAAAAAGGAATTGAGTAGTTTTGTTTGTTTTTTACTATACATCCAATCTTGTATTAAAAAAGACTTCAGTGCTGAAATGAAAAGTCTGCAGAGTGTGCCACTTTTATTTCTCTTATTAAAGGTGTGCCAATGATGACCTGCTGTAGGTGATGGAAATATAATTTTCTGCTTTTAACCAAAATATCCTGAACGAGAATTTTCAGGCGTTTGTTCATGACCTTAATAAGAAGCACATTCGGACTGTGATGATGGAAATAATCCAAAGCACACCAGTAAATCCACCTCTGACTGGCTCAATAAAAACCCAAGACATTAGGCTTGCCGAGGTTCAGACCTGAATCTGATTGTCTCTGTGGCAATGAGGTCCTTGAAATTAATCCAGTCTGTCTGAATTAAAACACTCTGTAAAGAAAAACTGGCCAAAATTCCTACACAAAAATATGAGAGATTTTCCCACTTATTAAAACCATTTGATGCCAGTGGCTGCTGCCAATGAATGTTTCATATTACGAAGTACTCCTGGTGTTAAAGGGTGAAATGTAGTTCCATATTCTGTCTCTGTAGCTATGGGTTTTGTCTAGCACATATAACTGTCTATGTATGCCTTTGGCCCTTATTTGTTCTTACAGCTCGTTCTTGAGACATTATGGTCAGAACTTACAGTATTTCCTGCAAGGTGTGTCTAGTACTGAGTGTTTTTCTGCAGTGGAAAAGGCAAAATGAGTTCTTTTGAGTTGTGCTGTGCAGCTCCTGTGAAGCATGAAATGACCTGGCTACCAAGAGATTTGTTCTTGTTCTTGGAGGCTCGTGTAAAGGAACTAATTCCTTTGTACTAGTGGGGTGTGAACAGAGCCTTAGAGCTAGTGCAAGTTAAAAATCACCAGGAAATTACCTCTGACATTCTGAGGCTTGTTCCGTTACATTTTGTGACGGATCAACACAGTTTACATTCAAATCCTCCTCTCATGATCAAAGGCTTCACTATGACCATCTTCTTAACTTTTACACTAGAAGCTGTTGAGATTTTACCACTAGCTTTTTCTGAACACATATCTGTGAAGTTCCTCAGCACTAAATCAGTTTTGACAATATAGAGAGCTTCATTAGCATCTTTGTGACTAGTTTAAACTCATGTCTCAATGTCTTTTTATATATTGGCTCATATTAGCGAAGTCTGGGAGTCTTGAAAAGTCCATCTGATTTGGGGTGTGAATTGACACGAGTTTGCAATATTATGCGGTGGATGGCCCAATTTGTTGTCTGGCGAAAATTAAGAATCTCTAAAACTGCAAAAATATGAAAAGACAAAGTGGTAAAATGACCAGTGGCAGCAGTTGTGAAAGAAAAAAGACTGCTGGTTAATTTTTTGAGAGAACTTTTGGGATTGTGATGCAGATGCAGATCAAAAATTCATGATTTAAAAGATGTTAATCCGCGGTGTCTGCACTGACCAGCAGCACAAAAACGGCACATAAGCTGCATGAAATTTAAAGGGGCAGCATTACGTAACACCAGCTTTTATGAGTTTTGCATCAGGTTATAATGTTATTCCAATCAAAAACACATGTGGAGCCTTTCCTTGATTCTCTCACGCATGCTTGAGAAATCCTCATATCTCCCATGGCAACCAGTCAGCTGTGCAAAACACCTGGCTGGACCTAGCCCCACCTATTTTCACAAGGTTCCTCCTCAGAGCTGCAGTTTCCAAGCTTCTGAACTTCCTCCTCACAGAGCAGCCCTCCCCTGTGACTCCTCCACTCAGCTCCTTCAGACTAGCCAGCAGCAATTAGCAAACCCCTAGTGGAGCTTCACAACTGCTGACCTCATTATAGGAGCTACTTCTCAGTGCAACGCTGGTAAAAACATTGGAGAAATGTGATGACTTCCTGGAGGTGGAGTGTTGGACTGTGCCAAGGCTTCTTAAAGGGACGGATCCTAATTTCAAAGCATCAAATTGCCAAGTCAATTTTCTGTTAAGTCATGTTTGATATATACAGCATTTCTACAGTTGAAGATAATATAGTTAGTTGATTGATTGTACTATAAAATGATACTTAAAATACATAATACTGCACCTTAAACTGAGTGATCCATTAAGAAATAACAGTGACTGGAATTTATTGAATATATATACACTCTGCATTTAAATAGGCATAGAATATTGGCAAATTTGTTTGGTCCCAATTAAATATTTGTTTCTCTCTTATATTGTAGTGAGAGTTTTTAATTTCAGACATAAATGTAGTATTTCATCTTAAAGTACACATTTGTTGATTTTTTTTAAAAATAAAATCTGACAATTGAACAAGTAAGAGTTTACTACTGTGGCAGGAGCTGCTGCCCTTGAAATGTAAAGGTTGTGCTGTGGAAAACATGTGAGAAAAGTTAATTTAACAGATAAGAGATTAATCCAGCAGATAAGATCATGTTTTGAGATTCATTAAGACTTCTCTCCTATGGCCACTTTTGCCCCCATGGAGATCACTGGGTGTATTTTTAGCAGCGATTTGTGCTAGAGCATAACATTCATTAAGTCCGTAATGTGAGAGCAGGAAGATCCTGGCTGTCTGAGGCTGGAGTCAGCCCAGCGCAATCTGCCAGGCCCATCTGGTGCAGGGCACCGACGAGGTCTGGACGGGTCCAGAACCCAGCTGCACACTCACGGCACACCTGCAGCCCTCTCCCCGCCCAGCTCCACCGCTCTTCTCTGACTGGAGCTGACAGTTTGTCATTTCCACAGCGTGAGCTGAAACCACAGGCTGCGAAATATGAGCAGAGGAAGCACGCTCTGTAGGTAGGACGAGTTAGGAGGAGCTGCGTTACCTGGGAACGGGGACGATTTGGGGGCAAAATTAGACGGAGGAAAGAAATCCGAGAGCAGAGAAGGAAAACTCGGAAGAGACAGGTTCAGTCATTGTTTTAAAGAGAACAGTGGTGACATTTTAGGAGAATTTAAATATGAAAACGTCTACCTTTTTTAACTGTGTGACTGGAATATAATTGCTTTATACAAAGGAACAGAGTATTCTGTGAAAAGCACTAAATGTTCCTCTTTGAATGATTTTCAACTTTTCCTTTTGCGGAAAGTAGAGTAAAACAAATTACATCTAAATAAAAGTTTGCATTTCAGGATAATGAGATATTTCCTCTTCAGATTAATTATTCCTTAAGTTTAGACTCTAGAGAATGGGGGAAGAGCACAAACTACATTAAGATTCAAAAACACTTTGTGGCCTAAATGTCTCCTTTCCAAACGAGATGCTCGAAGAAACCCTCGTCACTGAAAAGATAACGAGGCAGAAGAAATGGAGTGTGAAAATTGATTTTTGTGAAACAGGTAATGACTGCGTTACAAATTATGCCTCCAAATGGCGCTTCACGATTGAGTATTTTAGGCAATATTGAGAAGAAGGACTCCTGCTGCTTCATTTTGCGGTAATGGCCCCACTGCTCGCTCTTTGTTCCCGGTGTTGTAAAGAAACTGGTAATGGCTTTCTAAATACATCTCAAGCAGACGTCGCTTTCATTGTAATCCTGCCGAGTTGGGACCATTTCATATTGTTAAGTGTGTTGTAGGACTCTAATTTTTAATTTAAAAAGACATTAGAAATCATGTTCCTTCTTTTAATTGCATGTCTAGAAGTGTATTTCTGCAGTTCCAGGGTTATAAAAGGTCATAAAAGGGAATCAAAGAGACGTCTCTCGGGTTTCGTGTCTGAATGGGAATCGGGTCGGGTGGAATGGTTTTTAGAGATTTCATCAGCGCCCCATGTCAACTCAACAGACATGTCAGAATAAGTTTAGATTAACGTCTAGTACAGAGTTCAGGAGGGGAAACAACCCTTCTAAAGAATGAAGTAATTCTGTTACTCCATGATCTGATGTTGACCTTTCTTGTCCGTCTAATGGGAGTAAGTTCTTTTTCAGACAAGAGTTTTGACCTTACATTACAGGCCGTCAGAAAAAGAAATTATTAGATGTTTTGAATCAACAGATGAACGTTTGAATCAGACTACTTTCTCTGTTTTAAGCTTTATTCCTTATATCTTTCAGTGGTTTGTATCAGTTTAACAAACCAAGGTTTTCAAGTAGATACGTTCATATCTTATAAAGGTAAAGAATTGATGTCTCATGTATTCACATCAACCCCGTTTAGTTCATTTGCCCAGAAAGTCTGATTCGTTTGGGAAGGTGTTGATGTGTAATCGAACTCTGATGCAGACACAAAAGAGCGAACTCAAAAACTGGTTGAAGTGAACTCTGGAGCAGCTCGAATACCAAGTAGACCAGAAACGGCTCCAAAAGCAGGAAGCAGTTTAAAGCGCAAGGCATTCTGGATTAATAAAACCAAACCTTACATGTGTGCCTGGTGCTGGAGGGATAAATCTCTGTTGTCTTTTACCAAAGATAAATCTGATGCCACTCAATTTTGTTTCCATTTTGTGAAGGAAGTTCAGCTCAGTGTCTGACGTTTTTGTATCGTTTCCTTCAGTGGTTCATGGTGCAGCACCACCACAGGCGAGGGAGGGTAATGGGTTGAAATGAATCCATTCAGAAATCCAAAACTGTGACATAAGGTAGAACAAGTTGAGCATCTAACCTTCACAGGCTCCCCCTCAAGGGTCTTTGTTTTTTTTATTTATTTATTTATTTTTTATTAAATAAATCCATAAAAACAACCAGATTGGAATGGTTCTTCAATCTCATTTCTTAAATAAGAGAAACTTTCTAAGTTCCTGTCTGAAACTATAAACTGTCTTCTTTTCCCTGTGATTCCTACAGTACAGTGTCCTCTAAAGATGACAGCAATTACTCAAAGTTTTTATGTATTTTTTTTGTGTGATCAAGGTCAATAATGTCAGGAAGCATTTGCCCATCAATATGTCATGACTTTGTTTCTGCCTCTCCACCCTTTCAGCCTCTGAAGACGCATGATCCAGTGACTGACATTTAATCTTTAGTTGACAAAATGAAACCATCTCCCTGTCCTAACGACATCCTCCATGTGGTGATTATAAACCTTTTTTGCTGCTGTTGGTCCTTGTATTGTAGAAATTTGCAATACTTCACTTTTAACCAGTGTGTCCTCCAGTTCCTTCAAGCTCGCTGTTGGGGGACCAATGGTAAAAAAAAATCAGTAAAATCCACACCATAGAGACTGTTCTACTCTTTTATCTACAACTTGATATCTAGAGCATCTATTGTAAAGGTTCTCATGGATTTCAACACTATTTGCCACTCGGCCAATGAAGCTGCCAGCAGTTTTGTAAAGTACAGACCAAATCAAACATTCATCCCATGCTGGCATTTCCGACATGCTTCTTCCACAGCAGCAGTGTCAAATGTCAGGTTCCCTTTGGTGCAGTCGCTAATGTAATTACTTTTTAATTTATGTGACAATAAATTGACGGAAAATTGGGACGTGTAATCCCACCGAGGCCCCAGTAAAACGGTTCCAACCTTCAAACGAGTGAACCGGTGTCAAACGTCTGTTTGTTTTTCATTTTTTACGAGCTGCACAACGACAACAATTCCATAAAAATGCTGTGAAAAGCTTCTTCGTCCATCCATGTCAATTTGTATTACATTCGTCTGTGTTCTGCTGACCAGCCAAAAGAAAGGAGAGTGTCCGCATGCAGAGAAGCATCAAAGATGTTGACACTTTTGAAGGACTCGGTTGTAAAACTCAGTCAATACCTTAATTTATGCAACTTCAATTCAAAAATACTTTATTGATCCCAAAGGGAAATTAAATGTTGTTGTAGCTCATCGATTCAAAGTTGTGAAAGAGTTATTGTAGATGTTGATGGCAATCGATTGAGTTGATTAACTCTAGATGGGCAGTTAGGTTATTTTTGGACAGTAGTATCTGTCTCCTTCACCTCTGTTGTCTTTTTTTTCTGATTATCTCAATATCACAAAAGGTCAAATGTCCAAAAACTCCACTTCTGGGGAAGGAGATGATCATATTTTCACATTGGACCAAAGTAGTGCATGTCGAGGCATGTAAACTTTTCAAATGGAAAAAAGTAGAGCTTAGCTTTACTCTTGGGTGTTTCGATGGCAGGGAAGGAATTAAGAAACGTGAATCATTTAGAAACGAGGTGAAGAGTGATGGGGGAAGCAAAACATTAGAGACAAATGTAAAAGAGTTGGATATAAATAGGACAAGGTATGAAGCTTCATCTTCATCTCACATCATCAAAAAGACACCTGGATGCAGAAAACACAAGAAGAAAAAACATCCGACTTCTACTTTATTAAAGGAAAATGGAAAGTTAGAGTTTAACACGACGTCTGAACGCATATCATGGAACCAAGCTTCATAGTGTAACATTTTGAACCTCGGTAATGCTTTGAGCTGCAGCTGTGAGGGGAGTTTTAACTCTATTATGATTGATCCACTGTTCTGTAAAAACTGACACGGCAGGATGAAGACTTGCCGCCCACTGTTAAACAGGAGACTCTGCAGAAATGACAACAGCAGCTGGAACGATGAGGGGGGAAAGGGAGGGAAACCATGTTGGTCACCAGTCAATATCACTCTGTTTGTTGTACAGTAAGCCTGTGGATTTATTAAGGGAATGGTTGATCTTTCAGGCATTTCTTCTCGTGTTTACCTCTCCACAGGTTCACGCCCAGATCAGACACACATCACTGCCCTGAACTGCCGTAAACACTCTGCTTGGATGTCTGCTCAACGTCCCGTTTTTGGTCTTTTGTATTGGCTCAGAATTCAGTATCAAGTATCATAGTAGCTATGAAACAGAGTCAACAGATTACTGGATTTCATACATTTGACCTAATGATACCTGTAAAAAGATGTGCTTCATAGAAAAGGCTTCAGCCTAAACAGAACATTTTAAGCAGTTAAGTCTTTATATGTCTGAGTGTCTTTTAGAAACAAGTCATGAGTATTTTAGATACGACATCTTCTTAGGGTTTCTTTGGTTAGTTCTTAAGCAGAATCTCAGGAAAGTTTCAGGAAAGTACTCTGTAGCTTTCCACACTGATCAACCTCCTAACCCAGAAAGTACTTGGATATTAGCTATGTTTTTATTCCATTTCAGTTTCAGGGTATGTTTACACAAGACCACTGTACAGAGACTGGCGATATTCTCGGATGTTGATTGGGGATGATTTCTGTGTTTAGACGGTTCTGCATCACTGTGTAGATGAGTCCGCCAAGACTCCTTGAATCCACTGTAGGGCTTACTGTGTCAGGATACTGTGATTCTAGCATGTTCTTCACCTTACAAGTCCGTTCTGCATCAAATGTAATGTCTGTCTCCGACAAACCGTCTCTGAATATGAATGTGTCTCATGTAACACATCCATATTCCGTAACAGATGTGTTAAACTGAAAGGTTAAGCGGCACACACGTTTTACCGTAGAACAAATCCTGCAGCCGTGCGTTCTGGCATGTGCACTTTCACACCTGTGGAGTATTTCACACTTACTTTAGCTGTAAACTTTTTTTTTTTTTTAATTTTTCCTTGCCTGTCTTCATCTCCAAATACACTCCAGTCAACTCGTTTGGTCAACCTCAGATGTAAAGCTGAATTGGACCCTCTGGTCCAGACCAGTTTGGTTCTTCAGCAGGTTTAGACAGCTTTCTCACTGGTAGCTCCTACTTCTCAGGGTCTTGATTAAATGCCACATGCTGCATTTAGCTGACGCGTTTACGGCGGGCGTTCTTTTTTTAAACACCCCTACTTACACAGCTTTTTTGTGTGTTGATGTTTGGTGTGTTTTCAGCACCGAGTTTGCAGACTCACTAATTGGTAGATGGATAGTTCACAAGAGACTCTTGGCCGTTATGTAGGAATAATTATCCAGGCTCCGACCTCGAACAGTTTACAGATTAAACATCTCGACACCTTCCGAAACGAAGACATGTGCTTGATTAAAAAGAGCCCCATGTTGTGAAATAATGACTCATTCCCACAGGAGAAAACTGTTGACCGGCTTAACTAAAGCCTTCAACTTGGGGCTTTATTTTTGACAATGTTTTCTCCTTCCTTTTGTCTTCCTAATTGGATTTTGTGTGTATGCATGTGTGTGTATGGACTCCTTGTGGTTTGCTGTGATCGCCTTACAGTGGCAGTCCACCACAGGAGCACTGAGAGAGGAAATTAACTCGTCGGTCACATCTTCCCGCTCCTTCTGGATACCTTCCACTGTCCCCCTCATCCTCCGTTTCTTGGTTTGACACGCTCAGACAGCACTCAAAGATTACCGCTCATTAAACGCCCTTCACAGACATGCCTGGCTGGAATACGCAAGCGAAACGTTTAATTCACTTTGGATCTGGAGACGTAGCGGCTGCGGCTGAGATGTAGAAGAGGGTCGAGTACGGAAGGGAAAAGTGAAAAAACAAGACAGAACAATGACACGTGTAACGTAGGCGAAGACTGTGGGGATTACATGCGGCAGGAAGTGGTGAAGTGTTGTGGAGGTAATAACCAAAGGGCACATTTTCCAGTCGAAGGTTAAGCCATCTGTGAAAATGAGGTAAAATGGGCCTTGTAGGTGTAATGATTTTCTCCTGTCCTGCAGAGCTTCATCATGCCCACATCTCTCCACTAAAAACACGCCTGAGGTGATATTATTCTCTGTGGTGGCGTGGCGCTGCTGGAGCTCATTAGGATTCACATGTGCAGTTATGTTGTCAGCGAGCAGAATAATGCTGCGCTAAAGAGCAGAGTTCAGCACTTTCCTCAGCCAACACTGTAATCCATTTACATTTCTTTTTTTCTTTTTATCCCTGCGTTTTACCTGTGCACATTTCTGCAAATTGTTATTCAGGAGGCGGGTTATAGACTGTTTTTTTTTTGTTTTTTTTCTTATGTGGTTACCTCACCACATGAAGTGGTACATCGTTGTAGCAGATAGCTACTTTCAAATATAAATGACTAAAGAATATGAGCTATAAACATGTTAAGATGTCAACGTTTCACGAGTAGCAGATCCGATAAAAGAAACTGAAGGTAAACGGTTCCAGATTCACCCATCATGACTTGTTTTATCTTTGTTCCCTCATTTAATAAATCCTCTCCCAGAGGTGTGATGTCCCTGTTTCACCATCACTTTTTAACATCTGGACTGAGATGAATTAGTCGCCATCTGGCAGAAACTAAATTAAAACTTGACAGGAGTTCCTCTGCAGGGTTTGTTGGGTTTTAAAGATAAAGCTAAATATAAAACAATTTCTCTTATTATTTTCTTGTCTCTTTCCTCCCAGCTCTGCTGCTTCTGTATGACGTCACCAACAGAGCCTCCTTTGACAACATCAGGGTAAGATCAATCACCTTGAAAGATGTTCGTCTCCCACTTTCTTCCTCTTTGTTTCTCTCTCTCTTCCTCTCTCTCTTGTTGGTAGCGTTCTATTTCAAAACGGTTTTAAATCCACATGCCTGAACGTCATATCGTGCTTTTTGGGCAAAACTCGTTATTTACCAGCAGATTGTTTTCTTTCTCTTTGGCGAAGAGTTCATGAGGTTAATAGCATATTAACTTCACAGTAGGTAAGCTGTATGTTTGATCAAAAACAGCTGGGAGATCCTAACTCATTAGTTATTGCAGCATCTCTGACCATCGGTCCTTCCTCTTTTGTAAATTGTTTCCTTGAAGCCTCTGAAGGCGAAGTATAATTTACAACCAACATATTTTAAAGTGCAACAGCTTTTTTTCCCCCCTGAGCCGTTTGCAAGCGCGCTGAAACTCCCCCACCAGCATCAGATAATGAACAACAAGGCCACTGAGTGAGGATCACAACAACGGCAGCAAATGAGGGAGGTGACGAAGGCGAGCAGCATGGGCCGCGCAGATAAGAGCGTGCGCTGCCTCTAATAGACGGATCTCTTTGTAGTTCCAATCTCTGGTGTGTGAAGTCTTCTCCTCCGTTATTCTGCAGCCATTTCCTGTCCCATTTGGTGCTGCTCTCCTCTCTGCTCGGCGCGTTTCTCTCCTTTGATGAACACGGAGCAGAGATGAGAGCAGGACATGGTCATTGTAGGAGAGCCTCACATGTAAATAAGTGTGTGTGTGTGTGTGTGTGTGTGTGTGTGTGTGTGACCGCAGTGTCCATGGATGCTTGTTATACAGTATGTGCTTACATGCCTGAACTTTTTTACATTCACACCCGTCACCATAGCAAACTTTGCTCCCGATAAATTGTCCCAGAATTAATCGCGATAAACGATAATATTGTTTTAAGACCATTTTCAAGAAATATGACGATAAAGCTTACCGTCTCAAAGATCATTGAACTTTAATTTTGTTAAGAACACATACCACTGGAACTTTAAGGCATTTTAGATTTTCACAATGTCTAAAAAAACGATGAATAAAACTGAAATAAAACCACTTACAACTGAACCCATAAATGAAATGGATTATGAAGTCTATAAACAAAACTGTCCTTCAATAACTATTCATCATCACAATGGAAATTATGAAACATTTTAGTTTATCTTGTGATTGATTTATTGCGAAAGCTTTAGTCAGACTTTGTCGAACCTAACTCCAAACCTCAGAGTATGTTATTGGGATTTTATGTGATAGGACAAAGAAAAAAAGCACCAAAAAAATCCTATTTTCTACAAAATATCTCCCGCTCAGTCAGATTGGATGGGGATCATCAGTTATTTCCATCTTTTGCCTCAGATCATCAGTTCAGCTTAGGTCTGGACTTTGACTGGGCCATTCCAACAAGTGGCTCTGGTTTGATCTCAACTATTTAGCAAAGGATTGCTATTTATTTAGTTCCCTCCATCATTCCATCCACTCCAGCCAGCTTTCCTGTTCCCACAGCATACCGCCACCACATTTACCCAACCAGATGTGTTCAGAATGATGGTGCTTGTTAATTTTCCATTCCATTTTGAATTTAGCATTAACCTAAAAGTGTAATATTGGAGCAGAGCTCCATGTTCCACATGTTTGCTTTGTTCCACAAAAGGTTTATGACAAACTCATGGCTTCCTGTCCACAGTGCTGTTCCTCTTGCCACCCTCAGATGGAGCCAGATCTGTTGTGTGCATGATTTCTGTAACAACCAGAGAACACATACGCGGGAAAACGTTCCTTTGAACCATGGATTAAATTCTGGGATGAAAAGCAAGCATGTGAAGCAAATTTAATCCATCATAATTCAAATTTGAGAAGCAGCTTCGCTTCAGTTTTCATTTACTTCCCTTCAGCAGACTAATCCTTTTTTCTCCCTCATGTCAGCAAACAGCTCTGATACATCTTCAGTGAGACGCATCGACTCTGCTCCACATTGAGGTTTCCACTGTTAGGCAGTGAGTGTGTTTAGTTCCCATCATCAGGACAAAACAGCCCCAATGGCCAGAGCAGATGCAAACCCAGTAGGAGGCTGATGAACAGTGGATGTGCGTGTGTGAGTGTGTGTCTGTGTGTGTGTGATTGTTGACCAGGCTGTTTTTGTTTTTGGGGCGGTCGGAGACGACACCTGTTCAGTACAGAGCTTGGAAACAGATTTGAGGTACATTATAGAAGATGTCTTTATGGAGAAGGACAGCAGAGTGATGGTGAAGTTTGGCTCCAGGTTGTTGTCAACACATCTCTGTACACTTTTGTAAATGGTATCTTCTGTTGAGTATTCACTACCCAACCAGTGTATACATCATCACAATACGATACTTGGACCTTTTTTGAAATTTCCACCAAAAAATTAAGCAGTCTGGAAAAACTAAAACTATTTAATAAATAATAAAAACCACCAAAACCACTCTAAAAACAAACTAAAACTAACTGAATTAGACAAAAAGTAAAAAAATAAATAAATAAAATTATTACAGCCTGACTCATTAACCAGCCAATACTAGCATTTTATATGGTCACTTTACAAAAGCTGAAAAGCAAAAGAACATGTGTAATAGACATAAAAACTAAACTGCATGATTTAATGTTCTATATTTTGCTTCGAGCTGATGGTGGACTCTCAAAAAGCTGACCAACCAACTTCCTCATCCTTTTATTTTGAAATATCTCTGGGTAAAGTAAACTGAGTGAATCATTGACGTGAGCTCATGAAAAACCTGACTGACTCTTAGGACTCACTTCTCTAACTTTCCAATAGTCGTGTCCATGTATTAAAATTAAAATGTTAAAAATAACACAATTGTAATCATCAGCGCTTTTAAGCAGACATTATTCTACCACTTTTTACTTCTGCATACATAACTACATCACGGTTTAAACATACTGTGCATGGATGCCATTAAAACGTGCGGCTTTTACTCTCGCATGCTAAGCTAATGCAAAATTCATGCTAATTCTTTGCTTGTTAGAGAGAAATATTCCAGTGTGCCTCAGCAGGGACAGAACCTTGCACCAAGCAGATTAACAGATGAGTTTATTTTAAACTCATTTCGACTACACAGCTTTCCAAGGCCGCTGCACAAGGCTGTCTCCTATAGTGTGAATCCATTAGCAGCTGAGGCTGGAGGTGAAGGCTGAAGGGCAGCGAAATGATGGCGAGATAAAGGAGTTGGGCGCGCTGCTGTCCATCTCCCACTGACTCACTCTGGCACCCAGGCTTTCCTTTTCTCTCTCGCTCTTCTTTTCACTGCTGCCAACAAGGCCCTCTTCTATCCGCCTTTCTTTGCTGCTTTTATCACTTATGCTGCATCTCAAACCACTTAGCTCCATAAGGTCGTCTAATTGCAACTTTTTACATTTGCTCAAGTGCGTCTTATTTTTTGTAACATTTGAATAGGTTTTATGCAGTACATTTTCTTTGACGCTGGGGATTATTCCACAGATAAATACTAAGGATAAACATTTACAATCACTGACTGCTAATGTTAACCTTGCATATTATCATTTAAAATGTTATGGAATTGCACTTTTTTGTTCTCCAGAAATCCTGTTGTAACCAAACTAGGAGACTTTCACAAGCACAAACTTGGTGGCTAGATTTGTCACCCGATATAAAAAATGTAATGGCAAACATTACGTAATATTCATACTGCTTTGTTTAGTAAAGCAAAGGTTTAGAATTGGTCACACTAGTGTTGCTAAAATCCTTATATAGAAAATCAAAAACAGACGACACAAAAAATAAGATGTTATGTTCAAAACACTTTTAGTTTTATTGAAGTTTGCATACTTTTCATTGTATAATTACCCTTAGACAAGTTCAGGTACATTTTATATTGGGATTTAATCAACTCCCATAGTAAATGTTTCCTTTTATGGTCACCGAAGATAATAAATGTTGTTTCATTAAAGTGGAAAAATGACATTTTTGAGGTTTAACAATATTTCTACAATAATTTTTCAATAACAAAAAATAGCATCTGTAGAAATGTAGATTGTATCCCGACACTTCAATGACTTCTAGACTTAAACTAAAAAGTTGGTGTCCCAACACTGAACCTTGTGGGATTCCCCTTTTTTTTTGTTATTTACGGTGTGATACTGCATCATCTAATGGTACAGTCCTTGTTTCTGTTTGATCAATAAATGCTCATGCTAAAGCAAGATAAAAACTATCATCTAGTCTGTTGGCACAGTCAGCTTTGTTGCTTCCTGTCCAGTGTTCTCTATCTTTAGCTTTGTTTTATTCTGAAAATCTCCACAAACTGATGACATCACACTTGAACTGCATGCGTCTAAATGTACATAGGTAAATTTGATTAAAGGTGATTGTTACCTGATTTCACCGTTGTCATAGTGACTCCATGCTTTTCAGCACATGCTTGAATAGCTACATAAGATAGTTTGTTAAACTGACACATTTCAGTTTAATTAAGAGTGAAAGCATTATCATCATCATCACACAGCTGTGTACAATGTTTTATTTGTCTCCATAGCTGAAACCTCGAAACCTGCTAATGCTAATGTGCTTTCAAGTAGTTTAATGATACACAGGCAAAAATCATGCTTGTCTTTCAGAATATAAAAGCTATAATTACACCCATCCACATCAGGGACTTAATTGATAACTTACTGTCGTCCTGTGATTGTCGTCATGCCAACTACTTCTTGAGTAATACCTTCTTTTTTCTGCCATCCCTGCTGACATTTAATTGGAGCATTATTGTCTCCCACAATGGTGGGTGTGTCCAGTTTTCAATTCAAATTATGCTAAAATGTTCCGAGCTTGTTTGGTCTTTTGGTGTAATTACAGCCATCTGCAGCTTAATTTGAATAATCAGAACAAATGAAACAAATCACTGAGTAGAAAGTGCTGGAAGCAGCCAAATAACATCACCTCAGGCTGCTGCCTAATCTCTAAAAGACACATCATCATCGGCCGTGTGGAGCGGTAACATTTCAGCAAGCTGAAGGTTTTAAGGCCCCCGTATCGAGGCCGTACAGCTGCTGCCACGGCACCTGGACACCCTGATGGGTTAGGATTTCTGCTTAAATGCCAAAAAAAGAAAAAAAAAAAAACTCAAGAAGTGCGGCAGGAAGCACAAACATACAGCGGGGCTTCTATTGACCAACATGCTCCCGCTCAAAGGCCACGAGGGGAGGCAGATCACTAAATCTTTAAATCAGTGAAAACCTTCCTGCAGCAGGAAAGATTTGTTTTTCTGAGACATTCCCTTATCAACAGAGTAGAAATCAATGAGATGTACACCTGGTGTCTGCTGGCACACGACTGGATAAATGTTTACGCAGAATGGAGGGGGGGAAGAAAAAGAAAAAAATGGCAGACCAAGTTGCACAATTAAAAATAAACAATAATATTCTGGTTTATTTAGAGAGAGAAAAATAATATGGTGTCCAGTAAAGTTCATACAGAAGTCTGTAAAATCCAGCTTTTACTTTGAGCTAATTAGCTCGCAGCTAATTAAAGTAATGAGCTAATTAGCATATTAGCTAAATATTTAGCATCGACCTAAGCAATTAGTTGCAAGCAAAATATTTAGCTAACAACCTAAATAATTTGGTAACCAGCCATGTGTTTAGCCTGCTTGCTAAATATTTAGTTTTGAGCAAAATATTTAGTTTGGAAATAAATTTTTTGCCTGAGAATTAAATGTTTAGTTTGGAAAATTTAATATTTTGTTTGGAGAAAAATATTTAGTTAAAATAAATATTTAATTTAGATCTAAATATTTAGTTTGTGAACTAAATATTCACAACTATATTAAATATTTAGTTCACAAACTAAGTACTTGTTTAATTTGTAACTTAAATATTTATCCTACTCGTTGAATATAACACTTGGAAGCTATTTAATTTGTAAACTAAATATTTAGCTTGTGAAATAAATGTATAATTTTGAACTATACATTCAATATAATTTTGAAAATGAAAACCCACATCTTTTTCTCCATGACATCCTAACCCCCGCCCCCCCCAACAAAAAAAATAAAATAAAAAAAAAACAAATGTTGCTGTTCTTTTTTTTCTGTGTAACTTTACAAGCAGCGGCCCATATATTTCCAGCTATAGTAATAATTAAATTATTGTCAAAGTTTCATATGTTTTGTTTGCCATTTCAGTAAATTTATGTCTTATATTACGATTTTAAATCTGTCTCGTTTTCTTCTGCCTGTGCTGCTTTTTCCTTGAAGCTCCCTGCCCTTCGCCTCCATGGTAACCACAGTGTTTTTTTTTTTTTTCATGTGTTTTTTTTTCCTAAAAAGCCGTCCCCACTGTTAGCTGGCTTATCAGTGGCGGATGGAAGCAGCATGAAAAGGCCAGCCTGTGTCCCATCGTTATGTAAAGTACAAAGAATAGACGATTAAGCTGGGAAAGGGTTTTATAAACACATTGTTCATTCATTTTTCTAGCCTGCCAGGAGAAACTTTAATAGCTTCATTCCCGGTTTGCTTCAATTATGAACAATGTATTCTCAGTTGAATCCTTCAAAACAGCTGTATTTTGAGAGAAAATTTTAATTTAAAAAGTTTAAATCCCAATTTCTGCAAACCCTAATCCCTGATAAAATATAATTTCTAAAATGGAGGTAATCGAATAAATTGAACGAAGTTGACATAAATCCCACGAGTTTGCTGATAATGGCTAATAAAACATTCTTAAACGAGGCGTACTAGAATCCAGAAAAAGAAAAAAAAAAAACTTGATGCAATCAATATCAAAACTTACTTCATTGTCACTGTGTGAAGTATTAATATTGACCATCTGTACGAAATAGTCCTAAACACACTGTGTTATTAAAATGTAGGATTAAATGTCGAATTACTCTTAGACCAGACTGCTACATTATGATGAAGAAACATGTGACGAATGTTTCAGAAGAACCTGTACTGACATTTCTGCAGCATTTTGACATACGTCACCTATAGAGAAACTTATATGAATGTCTAAAATCAAAACCCTGCGGCTAGAAATGTTGAGCATTTCACAGAAGCCTCTCGGCGAGCTGTAGCAGGGATAATGAGGTGGGATCAGGTTCAGAGTGTCTAGTCTTGATGATAACCTTGTGTTTTTTTTTCCTGCCTTTTCTTGACTGTGCTGCCAAACCAAGCAGAGAAGTTTGAACACCCACATATGCAAACTCATGCGCATATTGGGTAAACAAATTCTGACACAATGCTCACATGATGTGCCGTCCCGCGCTCATGCAGACTAATAAGCGTCGGTGTGTTCAGCCTGTTCAGCCCGTGCTGCTCACCCCGCTGGGTGGAAGAAGATTTCCTCCTGTCCCTCTTTATGTCTCGTCTCGTTATTTCTTCTCGGACTCCATCTGTCCAGCTCACTCACACTTTTTCGGAAGTTTCGGTTATTTACTTGAAATCAATTCGCAGGAAAATTTCTAGAATATATTCACTTCAGCTTCATGGTTAATCTTGCTTATGAACATAGACAGTTCTGTACCTTATGTAACTTAGAAATATTTGCTAAAACTGTCACTATGTTGTGATAGTATAACATGAGATGGATAATTTGTGAAAACATCAGGCTCCTCTGCCTCCTACCTGCTACTGTTCACATCCTCCTCCTGGCGCTCCGCTACGCTGCAGCTAGCTCCACACCACCAAGCCTGCCGTGAATGCTCAGGCTAGTTAGCATTGGCACTGACGATGGCAGACAAAAAGGTTTCCTTAAACAGAAATGTATTTCTCCGCCATAAGCGCGTTGAATTAATTGCTAACTAGCCTCAGCAACTTGCCATTTTACGCTACAGCTAGCTCCAAAAAACAGCCTGCCGTGAATGCTGAGGCTAGTTAGCGTTGAAACCAAGACGGCTGATTAAACGTTTTCCTGGAATGGTAAATTGTTTCTCTGCCATCAGCACATTGAGCAGTCCATTTAAAAGCTCATTAGCGTTAGCAAATTAGCATTAGCTTAACAAAGGCAGTCAGTGCCTCATGGAAAGTTTTCCGTTTTTTTGCACTTTATACTCTATACTTTTTTTATTCCTGTGTTTAAAGAAAGCCACTTTATGTTGAGGTATGAGACGTTACATTTGTAATGTTTTAAGTTTACATTTTGTATCCAATTGAAGCTGCCATTATGCTTCACTGTTAAATGTACACATTAAGCCATCCATCTATTGCTTTGTAAGCAGATTCAGTCAAATCAAAATGTATTTTCTTGTTATGTACCTTAGATCATATCTAGAAATAAGATTAGAAGTTTGAACATTAAGTATGAGAACCCCTGATACAGAGGAATCCAGGTGTCTGAAGTCAGAACAATGGAATAAACAAGTTTATTCATTTTAAAAAATAGTGTTATTCTCAGGCGAGACATCAGAGGTGGAAGCTTGCCCTGTTTTCCCCACATATGCATGCTGGTGACCCGAAATGTGGCTTCACACTATGTGACATGTCATGCAGTCCTTCTTTTCCAGGTGTCACGGCATAAGAAAAATAGCGATTTTTGCTGTCAGTGCCTGTCACTGCAGCCTGCATTTAAAAAAGAAATAAAACATAGCAAGACAGTGGCTCAGTTGCTGTCAGCATGATTCTAAATGTACAAATAAATTTAAGGAAATAACAGATGAAATGCATTTTACAGTGTTTTTACGATCTGTGAATTTAGGTGGTATTTTTGCTTCTTGTTTCAAATTAAAACGCCAGGAAAAAATGCAACTTAACACTTTAACCCATTATGATGTTTAGTTTGCAGAATTAATGCTTAATGGAAAAGAGATATAGCCAGCATTTGTATTCTGCTCCTCTTACCTTGATAACCTTGATGAAGAAAATCCTGTTCAATCCAGTTGCCTTCAGAAGTAACAAAAAGAGAATATTCTCGTTATAAATACTGCCGTTCTATTAAGACATTAAATGTTGGTCAGGGAACATTAGTGAGAAAACATGAAAAACACAGCAGACACATCAGGGAGGAAATGAGCAGGTCACACGGAGGGTGATTGACAGCGCTTAGACCCACCTCCTGGCTCTGATTGGTTATTTCTAATTAGCACTGGGAGAAGGCAGAAGAGCACTTTAACATTTTCTACTCATTGTTCTCACAGATTATCTGTCTCATAACATAGTGTCAACATTGTGACAGTTTCAACAAATATTTATTTATTTATTTTAATAAAAGTTGCATACTACAGCTTCAAAATATATTAAAGTTTGTAGTTTTAACAAAACAAAATTGAGAATCCTTAACTGGGAGTTTATACTTTAACCTGACACTGATCAATTTTGTTCAGATGTGTAATTTTATATTCTGATTTTATTTTAATTTAGAATTAAAATAGACATGGAAGGAATCAGGAAACGGTAGAAACATCTCTGCTGGATGTCAAGATGAAACAATCAGTGGCGGCTTAAGATTTTCTACTGGCCCCTTTTCTCTTTTTACATTATTAGGATGCTGTGCTGCCTCTCAGTGATTGCTGACGGTACTTGTGGCACTTTCTAACATCTGTTCTCATTTGTAATCATGGCAAAGATACTTCTTTTATATTATTATTTAGCATGCAAGTGCAGCTGACTGAGCTTTTAAAATGATCCCACAGACACCTGGGAAAAGATTGAGCTCCTTGGCAGGTTAAGTAGCAGGAGCCAAACGAAAAAGGAAGGAGGAGAAATTTGAAACTATTTCTTCACATGATTGTCATGGTGATTAAGGTGTCTGGGAAGTAAATTAGTCCTTGAAGTGCCAACAATGAGAAGTGACAGAGCTGTAGGATCTTGACTGAACAGCAGAACCTCCTCACTTGGCTTTCAGACTGCAGACAGAGAGCAGCATGCTGGTTGGAGTCTGCAGGAAGTGATGCAGAGCATGAAGCATCGGTTTGGCCTCTGCAGCTCACAAAATGTATTTAAATCTAAAAACTCAGAGTCCCAGTGCATTCACAGCAGTATCTGGAGAATTCAACATCACCTCTTTTTGTCAACTCTTCTTATTTTGAATGAATTTCTCTATTTTCCTGATGTCATTTCCTTTTGAGGATTAATATTTTATTACACAATATAATTCAAAACTGAACCTCTCCCACATGTATGTCTTCTTCAGTCAGTTTATTTACTCGACTTAACAAATTTCATCATTAATTAACTAATACACTTATGAAAAGGAAGCAGGGAGAAGCACAATACTCTACAAACCTGTCCCTAAGTACAAAGCACATTTTCAGGGCTGTATACATGAAATTAACCATAGAAACTTCAAACAGTATATCATTCTCCTCTTTAACTCAAAAATATATTAGATTTAGTAATTTTTTCTTGTAAATGTTTTAAATGGATTTACAGTAGAGGATTTTTTTCCTACTCCTCATCCAAACTATTCCATAATTTTACTTCATGCACAGAAATGCACATTTACTTTGAAGTGGTACACAGTTTTACTTTTGAAATCGTACTTCCTTCTGTTTTTTATATTACTTGAGCCTCAGAAAATGGACTTTTGTAAATGGTTGTTTCCAGCCTGCTCTGATTGAATTTAGTTTTTTTATCGGTAAGTCATAGTGATCAGAATTAGAAGAAAGAAATGTCAGTGTGTGACGAATCTGTATGAGTTTTACTTTCTGAAATAAGGATCAATGTCAGGTGCGGTGGGTGAGAGGTGGTGAGGAGAGACGCAGAGACCCAGGTTGTAGAAGAAAATGATGAATTTAACGAAGATGCTCAAAACAGTCCAGATCAGGTAGCATGGCAGAGAGTTAGCACACAGCTAATTACCGGTAGCAACTGAAAACCTGAAGACTGAAAACGAGAGCTAGACCAACACAGGACTTTACAGTTCTACTGTGATGGCAGGCGGACAAATGACATATGGCGTACGTTTGACAAGGACCCGACAAGAGACGGAGACAACAGGTGGACTTAAATACACAGGGAGGGTAATCAGGTAACTAGACACACCTGGGAAGTAATCAACGGGGAAGACGCAGAGACTCACAGGAAGGAACTGAACACAGAAAACCCTTAAAAATAAATACACAGAAACACGGATCATGACAATCAAAACGTAACTTTTTCACAACATTCCAATTTTTTGTGACATACCTGTAAACAGCAGGTCCCGGACAATCACTACTAACGGTTAATTTCAGCGACTTCTGTTTTGTCTGAATTTAAAAGCAGAAAATATTTTCCACCAGAGTGTGTGCATCTTCAATAGAGTTTCCATCGAGCCAAGAAAATTCAACGCCCGATCCGATGTGACTCGCACCTGAAGTAAACCCAACGTATTATAATTCAGATTTTACTGCTTTTGTTTTTAGATCTCCATTAATGTTAACATTGTAACTTCTCCCATTTTTAGCTTTTATCAAATCAAGTTTATTTGTATATCACATTTCAGCAATAAAGCAGTTCAGAGTGCTTTACATCATAAAGACACAAAAAATACAGAACACACTGAAGCATTACATTAGTAAAAGCCTTTCTGTTGCTTTCTATCTGGTCATTTGTTGTAACATCAGGATGAGTCAAGTGCAAATCATCTGGGATGTGTGACTGATAGGAGCCGAGACACATGCTGCGTCTCAACTTCTGCACCTTACTTTCTTGACTTCCTCAACCTATCTTGTCCTATCTTCACCTCTATTTAAACTAAGTAGATTAACAGAACTCTGTATTGTGCATCCTCATTTGGTTGGTCATGTGACAGTGATGCAGTGTAGGATTGTGGAGAGTTTAACTGAAGCAGTGATGAAGTCAGTGTTATTGGTTTTTTTTAATCGTCAAAAGGATTGTGAAACATTCATAAAATGTATGCATCAGTTAATATTGGTTATTTACCATAACAGCAATATTAATTTTGGATATTGATATCGGCCCAAACTGTCAAATCGGTGCATCCCTGGTAACTTTGGTGAGGCATCCAGTCCTGGGAAGGTTCACCACTGTTCCATGTTTTTTATGTTCCAAATACGTTTCCACACCAATGAAAGCTAAAATATTTGGTGATGAGGTTAAAAAGCGAAGGAAATCTTCCAGGCTTCACCTTAATATGTGCAATATGTAGCATGATATTTAGGTAGAGACTGGTTTTCCTCCTCAGATGCTTCTGTCAGAGTAGAGGTTTTGAACATAACCGCGTCTGAAGCTTGTTTAAAGTTTCATTGTCACTTTATGAGGAAGCCGCGGGGCAACAGACAGCTTCATACGCTTATTAACAAGTTTCTTCTCCATAAAAAGGTTCTTTACAATCTTATCACCCACTCTGGGTTAGTGGGTCCTGAATGTACGGGAATTAAAATGTGGATGAGGATTAATGTGTTAATAACATTTCTGTGGTTATCTACACCTCCCAGAGCTGCAAACCTATTACATTATGAAGAAGAATTGTATCCCGCTAGGAAGGCCAATGTCAGATTTATTGTAAACTCGGGTTGTGCACATTTGGATTTAGTTTGAAATCTTATTCATAAAAAGCTCATTTTTGCTGGATAAATTCACTATTCTCATGTCCATGTTGTTGTTTTTAATAATAAAGGGAATCTGCTGTTTTTCATACACATAATCTGACATGTCGACAAACAGTAGTTAAATCACGATGCCTCGTTATCTTTGTTTCAGACTTTTTGTTCAACTCAGATGAGGTAATTGCATATAAACAAATTTTACTAAATTTAATTCAAAAGTAATTGCATACCTGGGCTTGTCCAAACATTTTCAGTCACACCAATAATTTTCACAAACAAAACACAAACTGCAATTGTAAGACGGCACAGATGCTTTGGGGGTGGGGGAGTAAAATATTGAAGTAATGAGACATTTTTGTTTTCAACAATTTCAGCAATATTAGTCCTTAGAGCATAAAACCATAAAAAAAAAAAAAAAAAAAAAACTTGACTGAACGTGTCTTTGGGAACACTTTGTTCTCTCGGTTTCACACCCCGTGGTCGTAATTTGTGAAGCTGAGGAGGAGACTCTTCAGTTATCTCCTCACATTTCACGGCCGGGGGAAGTGCGGGGTTCACCTGTCCTGTTGCAGACGTTATCAAGATGCAGCTCGGCTGAAAGAAAGTTAATGCTGTTAGCATTGATTTCAAGTGTTAGGCCGTCTCTTTCTTCTCTTCACATCCTAAAGAAAATCATTGGAAGTTAATCAGGATGAAAAACACTCTGGGCTGTCCACTTTGTTGTGGGGGCAAACTGCAAAAACTGCCTCATGCATCATTTATAATTTTGTATGTATTTATGTATTTATTTCCAAAAAAGCTTGACTTCATAGGATAATGTGATGTTTGTGGGCGAGGAAACTGACATTAAACTTCCAAAATTGTAACAGCGTCTTCAAATTTTCAACTCTGACTGTAAAATGGATTTAAAGCAGCTTTCTCAGTGAGTATTTCACAATAAATATTCTTCATTCAGAAGTTTAACTCAGAGGTGTTACTAATTATGCTGCCCTCAAAGTAAAACACTTCCTACCTTGCTACAACCCTCATAAATGTTACCAATTGACCTGAAATTTTAGAATATTTCAGAAATAAATGGTTAAAAAAAAGAAATATTTTCACAGACATGTTTAAAAATAATCAGTTTGTAGAATCACAATCAGTCTGTAGTCTACAATCAGTTTGTAGAAAATGAAGAAATCCTCAAAGAGGTTGAAAAAGTTCTGCATATACTGATATCACCAGTAGATCGACAAACATATTTTTTATACCTAAATTAAATGAAATTCTAATTACGGGGTTTCTGCAGAGCTAAATGACTGCTAATGTGATGCCAGCATTGGAGCAGAAGGGAATCTAAAAGTTACATAATGAATGTTCTGAAGGACTGGAGTAGGGCAACCTTGTCTTATACACAGATGTTTCTTCAGCTGAGGAAACGGTGACCAACCTAATGCTATTTTATAAAATTGTTAAACAGCTTTTATCTTGCTGAAATTAGCTAAATCTGGGGATCCATCTGAGTGTTGCCCTTCCAGCACACTCAGGATTTTGTCATGTTTCCTTATACCCATAACGTCATCTATCATCAAAGTCATTGCAGTACACCTCTTGCTGGATTAATAAATAATAATGAACTAAGCGGTAGATAACAAATTGCATCCTTTACAAGATTGTAAAAGTTTATTTCTATGTGCAACTCACCCGTTTTTGTGGCACACATGTTGTTATGGCCCTTATTGTGCCAGTGTTCAGACGTTGGCTTCATTGCAGTGATCTTGTTGATGTTGACTGTAACCGGCCTGCGAGGCTGCCGCGAACAAGCAATCAGCTGCGCTATTTTCCTGGCCATGGCCGTCTTCTCTGGAACAGGGGGCGGTATTTTCCGAGGTGAAGCAGTCACTCTTACCTGGCTTTGACCCGGCTCATCAAAGACGTCGTCCGATTCATCGGAAAGGCTAACTCGCCGGAGATGCACGGCATGGAGCTGCTCAAGAGTCACCACAGGCAGAGTCTTCCCGAGCAATTTCAAGAAGGCAGAGGACTCGGAGTGGTGGCGGCGGGAAGGTTTGGGTCCGAGTGCAGGTTTGGTTTGAGACGAAGGCTCCGGGTTTGGAGATCTGAGAGTAGGGAGAGTGGGGAGAGGGATTTGCAGAGACAGCCTCTTGGTGCGGTTCTGAGAGGAGTTAGACCTGGATTTGGGTTGTATTTTCCATCCTAAAGGATCTGGGCCGATGATGACGGATGTGGGAACAGAAGTTGGGGAACAACAGGAGGAGGTGGAGGAAGAAGAGGAAGACGTCGATGAAAAGATCCCAATGGTGGGGCATGAGTATCGCTTGAAAGACGAATGCGAGGATGTCTCTAGTCGCAGAAGGGAAGCAGTGCGCTGAGGAGGGTCGGGTTCCTTCTTGTTCTTCCTCACCATGATGACAGGCGGTGTCTGGCATTTACAGAAGTCAACTGACCACCGTCTCTGATGAGAGCGAAAGCTCACGTTGGATGTCGAGACCGTCAAGTTCGGTCTCTCTCTGGGGACGTGGCTGCGTGTTGTTGGACATCTTGGCCCTGGACTCTCTCTGCTCTGTGCTCTGATGCCGACGGTATTTACATGACACACTTTTTCTCTCATTTTAACAGAGCTGTGACAAGCAGAGGCTATATCTCCCGTGGAACATTTCTTCATCTTGCTTGGTTGAGTGGAACCTTGATGTGAAAAGAACTCTGAGTAGAAACACAGAGAATAAGGAAAGGGTGTGTTCAGGATGTTTTGCATCTAAAAAGAGGAACAGCAGATACCCATCTGGACTTGTTAAAATAAAGTTTCAAAACCACTGACTTTTCACAACAGGAACTCTTCCAGGAGTGGCAACACATGTCCTAAACATTGTACATCAGACAAACCACACCTTTCCTAATGAGAAATGACATGCCATAGATAAACGCTTCTCTTTAAATGAAGAACATTTTAGAACCGTTTTAATAAAAGATTCACTGTGACTTTTGAAGTCCGCAGTCAAACAATAAGTAAAAAATATTTACTGTATACTCTAAAATGATTTTAAAGAAATCCATTCGATTCATTACTTTAACTTTGTTGATGCTGATCTTTCCTTGAAGTTTGTTCTTTCTTACATTTTACAAATGTGTACTTCTCCTGATTAAAAAAAAAGAACTAGTGTAGTAGAATTGATCAGTAGAAACATGTTCAGCAAATGTTAAATATGTAAATGTGAGGGCATTTTTGACAACACATTTTAGTGAGCACTTACTCCTTTCATAGTCATAAATTCAAACTTAAAATAAGAATATCAAATATTAAGGTTTATATCAAGCTTACACTTGATTGTGAAATGTAATATATCAAACGTGAGAAGCTGTTTACCTGCAGCGCTGTCCTGATCTCAGTCTCGACTAATCTCTTCAGAGCTTTTGTCAGTAACATCCCCTCTCCGTCTTGGTCTCATAGCGGTCCACCCAAATCTTACGACAACTTCCTGAAAGTAACACCCTGAAAACCACAGATGCCTCAGTTCTCACACCGTCACGTAATCACATCTCACAAACACGGTTGGCAAACAGCTGTTGCTGTCGTACCGTGAAGCAAGTGTGTGAAGGCCTTTAAGAAAGACATTTCCTAGGGTTGTTGTGACATATACAGATGTGATCAGGGTCTCACCTTAACAACTCTGACTCAGTTCTTTTATGAATCACTAGCAGTTTCACATTCTGTATCGAAAAGCCATTACAGAGAACTGGATGTTCTCTCAGTCTGTGGGGCTTATTGGCAGCAAAGATTTTGCTGCTTTGCATTTTGAATGCCTTCTCCGCATGGTGTTTACATTTAAGTGCTCCCTGTCATAAGGCCTAAATGATTAGACATTTGCTTTCACACATTTCATAGCTTCTTTCTGCTACACAAACTCTGTTCCAGCTGCAGGCAGAAATGTTTACAACACCAGCAGGGCGTCTCCTGGGGAGGTGATCTTGCCAGGCAGTTGCGATATTTACATGATTTTTAGTCCAGTTTTTTTTTTTTTTTCTTTTTGCAAGAAGTCAAAAGATTGTTTTGATATAACTTTATAAACAACCTATCACACCACCCATCTCCTGGTGCAGTCCTTGGCCATGACTACTGCCAGGTTCTACTAACAGGCTCTCCTAACTGGTCTCTGGAGCCAGCCTGTGCTTTGACATATCTGCCACTGGCACATCTGGTCTTCAGTCAGCCTAAAAGAGAATAGGTGTGTTCATTGAGCTGCACTTTTCTTTAGCTG
Source organism: Poecilia latipinna (assembly GCF_001443285.1). NCBI lineage: Eukaryota > Metazoa > Chordata > Actinopteri > Cyprinodontiformes > Poeciliidae > Poecilia > Poecilia latipinna. Next base: position 284,657 of record NW_015112911.1, read on the forward strand.
TCCGTACCTATTTCAAGTAACTAATGTTAGCCTGCAAAGTGGTTAATGGAAAAGACTCTCTCAACCTGACTGTTCTCGCAAAGGTTAGTGTCTTATCTTACTCCGGTTGTCAAGGGTTTGAAATCTAGCAATGTCTATGCCGCACTTAAAACACTCCAGACTCTGTCATGCGATGTTAATACTAAGTTGTATCAGAGCTGGGGGGTCACTGTCTATCGTCCAGAAACTCTTGCAGACCTAGCTGAAGACCTAGCCTTAAAAAGCTCATAGTTCGCTCTGACGTTACCTACATTGTTCTATCCTCACCTGCAAGTCGCCTTGGATAAAAACATCTGCCAAATGTAAAAACATAACCAGCTTTCTTCTTATATCATAAATGCTCATTTTGGGATATTTGTTTGTATGACTGTATGGGGAAAAAAAACTTGAAGTGCTTTCCTGATTTTTTTTTTATATATGCCTTTTCTTGTGCTTGAATCTCAACATGAAAGTTTCTAGGTAGTGGTCAGGTAAAAATGTGATAGCTGTTAGCATTTTATTGCTAACAGCTATTGGGAATGCCAGCCCATATTAATATATTTTTATCTGCTGTATTCATTTAAATGCTAAGCTTTTACTGAGTTGCCATAAAATCTCAGTCAATACGTTTGTCTAGGAAAGAGACTGTGTTAATCACTCAAAGTCTGAGCCGTTGTTGATGAGACGATGTTAAGTTGATGGCAGCAGTAGCTCAGATGTCAGGTGATGAGCCCTTCAGTGAAGGAATTTTGGATATTAATGGGAAACAAGTGGTAGTTTAACTTAATAGTTAAACAGTGAAAAACCTAAATCATCTTTAGGAGTCCATTTCTGAAATGTTTTGCTTTTGGATTTGTTGTCATTTTCTATATTGATTCTATAACAGTCATTTTGGAGGAGATTGTATTTAAAACTTCAACCATATTTGGCAAGTTGATGAATGCAACGTGGGGTTGGGTCCTGCTTCAGTTCCAAACTGGGCTCACTAGGATGAGACAAAAAGGGTTCTACGAATATGATAGAGAAAACTCAAAATATGAATGTATGTCAAATGTCAACTCGGTGAACATTGAGATCCCATTTTAGTAATTTGAACCATAAAGGATGGAGGTTTTGTAGCAATATGCAAATTTCTGACTTCTAGAAACCCGTGAAATCTCAATTGGCCAGCAATAACTTGATAACTTGATAATAAGGTGGGTGAGTACTGCAGCCCTTTAACTGCTTCTGGCCATTCCTCCCTCTCTCTTTCTCTTCTTCTGCTCTGTCTGTGCTCAAAAGTCATTGTGTCGAACTGGAAGCTGTGCAAACGTCCCAAATCTGACAGCGAGTCACAAAGCATCACATGTAAACCCGGCCAAACACGTGTCCTCGGCGCATCCCGCCTCATACCGTATGCGTTCTGACTCCGCGTGTCGACAGCCAGTCCTTTTGAAGTCGGATCACTTTCAGCTCCCAAACTGGGGTTCCTTCCCCCTCCACTTCTCACCTAATCCGCCCCCAGGCTGCCGGGATCTTTAAAGGCTGCGTGAGTAATTGGCAGGTCTGTGTGTTGTTGGGGGGTGTGGGGTCGGGCTCTGCACCATTGATCTTAGTGTAATGAAACGATGTAAAGCTCTCGGGATACTGTAAACCTGCACACGAGGGGGAGGGATTACTGCTGATCTGAGAGCTCTTTTTTTGATGATTCACACACTGAACACTAGAGGAAGACAAGTGTGTGTGTGTTTGTGTGTGTACACTATACAGAACCTGTGTTTAAGAGAAAGCTCTGACCTTTTTTCCTGTTTCTTTCAATAGCAATGAAATATGTTTGCTCCCTGCTAGCAAGAGTCAATATGTGCTTATTGATGCTTGAAATGGTAACGGCAGCTCTCTGTTCAGCTCACCGTCTACACTTGATTTGAGTGTTTCTTTCATTTTAGTGGACTGCACATCATCCAGTAGGGCACTCTGCTTTCAATGTACTTAAAGATGGAGGAGATGGAGAGAACAATAGGCCCAGAGCAACTTGGCACTCAAATCTGGTAGAGAGACATTGTGTTTGAAGCTTTTTGTTCATGGTGTTAGAACTCAGAAACCGGCAGAGCTAAAACGGATAACACAGATTTGAGGTCTGTTCCCTTGTCATTTGGTCGGTAGAATAAAAGACCTCAGATTTTTGTTTGTTGAAGGGAAGCGTGAAAGCTGGAAGGCTGTCAGGATCGAGAACCTTCTGTGGGAATAAAAACGGTTCTTTCAACTGTGTGGTAGATGTAAGCTGGGTGATTGCTATAAACATTTACCAGAGAATGCTCAACTTCCATGTTCCAGATTGTGTTCAATTCAGTTTATTTATGTAGCACCTGTTTGCAACAAATGTCGTCTCAAAGCATACATGTGTTCCAGTCGATCCCAGTTATCAATCAGAATACTTCTGTTTTTCTTAATAGAAACCAGCATACCCTGATCAAACTCCAACTTGACTTTTACACAAACCCACACTCGCACATTATCAGGATTAACAGGATAATGACAGGAAATCAAACTATTCATCATCATCCGTGGACAGAAAATTACACAAGATTGAAAGTTAATGAAGTCCATAGCAGGGCACTCTTGGATCCCGTTGGACTCATTATTTAGTATCTTGTCCTTCAGATAGTTTTAAGTAGAAGAAGCCCATCTTTCAAGGAACACAAAATAATAAATTAAGCCCCTTTTCTCTTCTTAAGCAGCTTCTACAAGTGTGGAGAGGAAATGATTGCATTTCCATTCATCCATCCATTCAGCCTGGAGCGCCTCACCAGGGAGGCGTCCGAACTAGATCCTAACATAGATCCTCCTAGATAGTTTAACATTGTCCTGCTGGAAGGAGAATATTTGTTGATTTCTTGGGTCATAATTGATATCTGGTGTGAACTTTGTCAATGACTCCATTAAATATATTTTAGTTGGAAAAGAAAACTGTTTAGCTATTTTCATGGCAGTAAAATCTTGCAACTCCTTTCAGCATTAAGTATTAAATTGTTCCCTTGACATAAATTAGATGTTTTCTTCACTCCTGAATGGAGATGTTAAATGATGCCAGATTGTTCTGTGTTCACTTCATGTTTATGTAAAAATAAATAAATAAATAAAATAAACATAGGTTGTTTTAGATCTTTATTTATACGTAGCAAAAAACTCAAAATCTTGCCAAGTATTTTTGCTCTAGTTTCTTGTGCAAATAACTTAAAAGTGACTTTTCAGGATGCCATAGGAGGTTGTTTTAAGTCTGCTATATCTTGCTGAAAAGTCACTTGTAAGTTAGTTTCATCTTATTTTATGCATACTAAGATATTTGCATTAGAAACTAGACCAAAAAATACTTTGTAAAATTGTGTTTTTGCAGTGTAAAACACTTTAAAGAACTATATATCACTTCCTTCCACTAAACATTCTGGCACTGTTTCGTATTAATCTGTCACTATCTGTTATCTATCACATGAAATCCATTGAAGTTTTTGAGGTCTGATTATTTTTTCAAGGCACTAAAATGGTGTCTTGGAAACGCTGAGCTGAGGAAAGGTTTTGCATATTTCTCTTTTCTCTTAAGATTCCACCACAGTGATGTCTGTCCTTCTTTCACACATCACTAAAGTTCAAAAAGATATTTTAGTTTCTCCTCAGAACTCTGTGATAAAAGCTCAGTACAGCTATTTAAAGGAAATAACAGTGTGAGATTATTAGGCCATATTTTTGTCAGAGTAATTGGCATCCTGAGGTAGAGTTTTCTCTCTCTCTCTCTCTCTGGGTTTAATTTTGTTGCACCTCTCGCCACCGTGCCAACAAACTGTCAAATTGCTCCCTAATCAGCTTCAGGTAAACATGGAATCGTTGGCTGGATGTGAACCCAAACCTAAACATTACGAACACACACTGCTGCTCATCCCTGCCACCTCCTCCTCCTCATCAGTAGAAAGTATTGCCAGGGCTGACATATTAAAATACACATTGCTCAACCAAGGCTGCAGCTGAAAAAGAGAAGAAAAAAAACTCTTCCAGGAAATCTTTTTTTGGTTCTTAACTGGTGCCAAACCTTAATGTTATATTTTTTTATTTGCATCTGTCTTGAACAGGTTATGCAAGCAGAAAGCAGCTGGAAAGTTAGTTACACAAAGAACAAATAGCAGATAATGTGATGTTTTCAGTGTTTCAATCATTTAATTAAAAAAAATCCACTGAGAAGCTTTGTTTGGGACTAATTATTGAAACAAAGGTTAAAACAAAGCAGAAAAGGGGGAAAAGGTGTTTCATCTCTTTTTAGATCAAACACCTTTTTAGATTTGTGAAAGTGGAAAGAAACATGTAAAATCTTGCACTGTATTGTTTTCCGTGATCAAACAGACCAAAGAATATTTTACCTTCTTACACTTCAAAACACATTGTGTATAACTGAGGTGAGATGACGTCGTCTTTAATTGGTAAATATTCTGCCAACTTTAGCTTTCTGGTTTTTATTTTCTAGAAACAACTGAATGATGCAGTCATGATGGAAACTACCATCATGACCTCTAAAGGTCTAACGTAGCTTTGCTATATGGCTTTCTGAATCTATCTCAGCGCTTTCATCCACTCTTCCAGAAAACTTTAAATTATAACTTAACTAAGACATTCTCTTAAGGTTCCACCACAGAATTATACAGTAGATTGGTCAGTCAGATCAATTGATTGTTTTCTGTTAACTTGATAATAACTTTCAGAATTTGCAGCTGGTTTTGTGGCGTAAGAGTCAGATACATGAATTGAAATAGTCTATTAAAGAGATGTCCAAATCCGTTCCTCAAAAGATACCATCCTGCAACTTTTACATATGTCCCTGCTTCAACACACCCCTGATCTATTTCATCATCTGTCATAAAAGCGAGTCTTTTGTTAACTGTTGTACAGTCTGGTCATCAATAATATATCAAGTGAAACAAATAAACGCTGAAAGAAAGCATGAAGTTTTCAGGATTCCAGAAGCCATTGGCTCAAACTTGACTTTTCATGTTGTCAAAACTTCAAACATGGAAAGTATTATTATTTTGAAAGCCCCTTAAGGCAGAGTGATGGGGTGGTATTTCCTAAATGACCAGAACCCTGCTGCAAGTCCCCCCGAGAAGAAACAAATCTCCTACCACAGTAGGAGGGATCAACCTCTGAATGTCTGTCTTTAGTCAGTAGCTGGAAGCGTTGCAGAGGCTTCATGCTGACTGCACTTCCTTTTGTTGTTGTTTTGGATTTTCAGATAGTTTTATATCTCAAGGTTTTGTACAAAACAAGTTTGATAACTTCCCTAAGATTGTTTCACATTGAAAATGCAGTACTTGGATTAGAGTTGAGGGTGTTTTCACACCTGATAGTCCAGTAGATTCGGTTCTATTGAGTTGCATAACATCAACATTTTCAGCTGGTGTGGTTTGCTTTTGCAGTGGTCTTCAGTCCGCTTGCAATTTGAACTGCATCAGAGTTCACTTCAATCAGACAGAGACCTCGGTTTGTAGGCGGAACAGAGTTCACTTGCATGTTCACACCTCCCCAAACGACCAGACTTTCTAGGCAAACAAACTAGAGTTTGATTAAAGCGGCCTAAGCAGGGCTGGTGTACACGCACCCTGTATCTTCAATAATCTCCACACTAAGGAGTCTCCAAACCTGATGAGAAGGAAAACAAAAGGGCAGGAAATAGTATTTAAAAAGTAAAAGGTCAACACATGAAGCACGGTTTAAGCAGGATACAAGTTCAAGAGAAAACACAAGATTCCATTGAGGCTGAAGCAACTTTGACATGCTAGTTGCCATAGCTACTCATCTCTTTGCATTGCCATCCTGTTTTGTCTCATCTCTTACACCGAAACATACAAAACACACTTCACCTGTCTCTTAATTGGTGCAGTGGAGTATTTCCAAGTGCATTTATTCATTTTTCCACGTGAATTTAATTATGTCATACAAGCTGAAGAACTGGACCAATACTAATTAGATCTGGAGATACAACAACAGTTTGTCTTCGTCTTTGCTAGTCCTGTTAGTCTTAAATCTGTCATTACTTTCTTTGGGTTAGAAGTACTCTTCATAATGCATTTCAAAAGGTTGCACCTAAAGGTTGAACGCAGTCCACAAATAAATGAGAAGTTTTCTAGAGAGAGCTGAGTGAGTGGAAACCAAAGACTAACAAGAGCAAAGGAACTCTGTAATTGGAAGGAGATGGATGGACCGAGATACAAGAAGAAAGCACACGGGTTGCTGACGATCAGAGAACAACAAATGCGTCTTTTGTCTTTCTCTTCATGAAACAATCCTCACAAGCCTTCATCCTCGACTCTCCTCTTCATCACCGCTGTCTCCGTCTGTCATCCCTGGTTCGTCCTTTTGCTCCCTTTTTCATTTCTTTCCCTAATCTTTGCTCTGTTTTCATCCGCAGGCGTGGCTGACGGAAATTCACGAGTACGCCCAGCAGGACGTGGTGGTCATGCTGCTGGGCAACAAGGTGAGGCCTTGTTGGCAACACTGGGCGATGGATGGGCAGATGGACTCGGAGGGTGGCCGGGAAGGCTCATGGAGGAGGAGGAGGGTGTAGAGAGAATGGGAGCGCCAAGGCGGACCCGTGAATGCAAACGGGTGACCAAACGGTGTAAAAGGAGCAACAACACAGTGACTGTGGATTTCATGATATAACTCTCTAGTTTATTTATTTAATTCATTAATTGGAATTTATTGTGGCGATAAATCAAAATTCTTATCATGATAAGAAGCGTATCACGATAAATGATGAACAGTACGATAAACGTCCACCTCTGCTTTACACTATATTCACTCAGGAATTGGTGCTTTAAGCAAAATGAGCAGGTACAGCTGGAAAATGAAAGCTTGTCATCAGAGCAAAGCACCCAGTTCTCTAAAATGTCTAAACTCATTTTGAATTTGATAAAACTCAGTGGAGCGTCACCAGCAGAGGGCGCTATAAACCATCCTGCGCTGCGGAAACTTCACACTGGGCCTAAAGAAAGTCGGTTCTGTGCCTCTCCACTCTAAAGATCTAGAACATTGATTTGAAAAAGAGATGGAAATTTGACCTTAACTCAAAAATGAACAAATGGCAACAGAACAACCTGAGCCTCGGTATTATGCTTCCATCCTGGAGACACCTGTGGGTATCGACTACAAATAACAACAAATACAGAAACAAATTTTGCTTGACGATAACTTGACCAAGAAATTATAGTAGTAATCTTCTTTAGCGATTATCTTTTGTGGCTTAGAAATTGAAAGAGAATTTTAAATTCTAGTATTCTGTAAGCTAAAATATTCCAGAAATAATGACAAAAAAAATTCTACGTGAAATAAATTTTTGGAGTTTTACTGTTTGAGACAAATTCTTGAAATAAAATTTTGCATTTGGTGTATTTATCTGCACCAGTTAAATACATTTGAGTTAACAACATTCTGTACACGTTGTTTGGTATTTTCTAAAATAAAATAAAAAGTTGCATATTATTCTCACATTGTGTCGGCGCTGAGACTATCAGAGCAACCGCATGTTGTCGTGTTTTCCAGGCCGACTCCACACATGACAGAATGGTGAAGCGAGAGGAAGGAGAGAAACTGGCCAAGGTGAACCTTCTCCACTTCACACAGGAGCTTTCTGCTCTGCTCCATCTTCTGGCACAAACACCCTCCGTCCTTAGTCTGTGTGTCATTTCTTGATTATTCTGTTAAATTACACATTTGGTAGCCCTGCATAATGCTGTTATTATCATAAACGGTGGCGCCTTGCTAAATGAATTACCCCGGCCGTTTCACTCAGAGAACCTCTGAGGATAAATTTGAATTCACGGGGAGGAAATCTGGCCGAGCCTCTGCAGATGTCGGGACGCCGTTCTCAGCTGGAATATTAAGACAGTTTTCGCTTCCACAAAATCATATTTCCGTACCTGGGAGCACTTTTCATAGACTCTGCTTGGAAATAAAAAAAAATAAAAAAAATAAAAAAAGAAAGCGAAAAATGGCTCAAGGCCAGAAATATCGACATGTTTTCAAAAAGAGGTTGAGTTATTGCCGCTAATTTTCAACTCCATCATGCCTCTGCAGGTATTTTAAACCCCAACCATCAAACAAAGTGTGCATTAATAAAGACCTAATCATTTCCAGGGTTATTTTCTCCCCTCACTAGATTTCCGTCGGCATGCTAAAAGCAGTCGTGTTTCCTGTGCAGGAGTTTGGAGTGCCCTTCATGGAGACGAGCGCTAAATCAGGAATGAATGTGGAGTTGGCCTTCACCGCTGCGGCCAAGTGAGTCACACAAATACAGAGGCCCAGTATGAGCCGCACCAAGTCAAATGGTATCTTGAGTTTCATAGAAAACACTCGTTTGTTGCTGCTGTTGTACAAGTATTTATTCCAGTTCAGCTGAAGCAAAACCATGGAAATCATCCTGCTGTTTCCTCCTGGCTCAGAGAAAATAAAGGAGCTTTACTGATTAGGGACTTGATGTGAGTAGTGACCAGAAAACACCCCCACCACCAGGGGGCAGCATGAGAACCGCTGGGATTCTTACCAGTATTTAAAGTCATATTTCCTCCTCCTCAGAACACTTTGGTGCCTGTAAATATGCCTGGACGGCCTTTCACAGAAACACTCAAATTTAAAGAATAGCAGGACAGAATATGGGAGTGATGTTATGGTTGTCATGGTAAAGATGTTTAAAAACTTTAATGTGCTTAATATCAAGCTTAATATCTCTACATTTATTCAGTGACATTGATCAAAGTCCATGTTTGGTATGTAAACGCTGTCTGGTGGTTGTTATGGAAACGGTTTGAACAGGAGATGCCACTTTTGCTCAGATTTTTATATTTAATAATACTGTAATAAGACACAAGAAAACATTTAGCTCAGAGGAGTGGAAAGAGTGCAAACGTGTTTACTCAAAACAATTTCAACGTGTTAAAATCTTGTAAAGTAATTAATCAGTCCTGGAACCTTTTGTATTTGAGCGTTTCTGGTATGCCCATAAATCTGATGCACTAGCGAGATCTGTGATGGACGACAAAGCTGCTTCTGTTGGTCTACTGAGGGTTAATTTTGCTTCAAAAAACAATCTGATTGGATGCTGAAAGAGATTATTGTGTTGAAGTTGTGCTAAAAGGAGTTAGCATATCAGCGAAGCTGCTCAAGCCTAAAATAGCATCTCAATGCTAAACATTAGCATGTTGCAGCAGCACATGCTAATGTCGGCATCCACAGTTCATATTTCTGAAGAAAGATTTTCTCAAAAAAGTTCCATGACTTATAAGTTTCCAGAGGTGTGCGATTCTGAAGATTTTGGTATTGATCCGATACCAAATAAATACAGGCCTGTATCGCCAATACTGATACTTTTTTATTTATGTCTAATATATCATCAAACTTCTGACCAGTCAGTGGGGATTTTTATGGTTATTCATTTTCTTTGAATGATTTTGTTCCAATCTATGATGAAATCTGGACAGTTTATAGGCGTTGTATTAATATGATAAACAGTAACGATGTAAAAACTAAATTGTGCACCTTTTTTACTGTATAAACAAAGTGCAAAATAAAATTTGAGTTGAGAAACCAACTTTATTTTTCAGATTAACTGAACAACACAAATCAAACTGTAAAAATAAGTCAAAAGCACAGAGGGTACTATTTCAGCTGTGTGTGTGGGTTTTTTTTTTTTTCTTAATGTATAATGTCAGGCAGTTTGTGTGGGAGCCGTTTCCCTTTTATAGCCTCGTTATGGTAACAGGCCGGCATGCTGAGACGTTGCCAATAATAGACTCGCTGTCTGGCACACAATCCTTCTGCAAATACAGAATATCAAATCTGATCCGTTCATCTCCTCGTCCTCCAGCTCATGTTTGCTGCTTCATAGCTTTGCTTCGCTCATCTGTTTTGTCACAGTTAAATCTCCACTTTGTCACTTTTTGTTATTCGCTCCGATCGCGTTAGGGTTGGGAAAGCAACCAAAAACAGAGCAGGGGAATGTAACGTGTATTAGTGAGAATAAATAACCCATTTTTTATTCACATTTTTAGCTAATATACTGCTCTAATATTAAAGCAGTAATCAAAACATTCATTTCTGTGTCGACAAAAGCATCCTGCACTCCTGTTCAATATTAGGTTAAAAACTCATCAAGCTCCTGGTTTCTGCGTCTTAATGAGCTAATTTCCACGGTAACCACGGGTGGGTTGCTGGCACGCACCGCCAAATACAGACCTGGAGGGCTCAAAGGTTCAGGAGGTGGTGGTATATCAGCTCCATTAGTTTGAAATTATTACGTTTTTTTTCAAGGCAGGTCAATAAAGGAAGTGCGGAGACTCCTAATGAGACACAAATCTACCATGAAAGAAGCTCAAAATGACAACAAAGCAGCTCATAGGGACGCAGATGGTACAAAGACATGCAAACAGAGGAGAAAAGTTTTCTGTTGGAATAACCAGATCGCTTTTATGCCTCAGAATTACGAAGGGAGTTTTCACGCAGTCTGCAGAACATCGCTGTTATTTACCACTAAACAACAAACCACTTCAATATTTTAACTGACTCACTGATTCACTGCCAATACATTCAGGTCAGGGAGTTTAGCAAATAGATCACATTAGAGGTTCAGAATAAAAATAACTCCAAAAACAGACAGATACACATACAGAATGGAGACCAAATAGATAATCACAGCAATATAAATTAGACTATAATGAAAAACATTCTATAAAAGGACATTAACTTCAATATATTAAGCAACATATACAGAAACGCATCCAGTCAATACAGCACAATTTTGGATCAAGAATAATCAGTCAGTAGAGTTGTTTTAATGTAAATAAGTTCTTAAAGCTGTATTAGCATGATGAGGCATTTTTCCCTAAAACAATTGAATGGTTTGGTCATGAAACTTAACCAGCAGTGGAAACAATTACAGTTTGATAAAGAAAAACAAGTTTCAAACCTGGAAATGATTCCACAATAAATCCAGATGAAGTACAGACTTCAAATGAGCAGATTTTACCTATAAAACCTACATGTAGTCTGGTTAGCTTCAAGTGGCCATCTTTGACTGATTCCACAGGAAACTGAGTGAGTGTGTTAGAATAAATGTGGAAGGTGTTCAGTATTTTTTCCTAATTTACTATACTTGTTTGAAAAGGAGTGATGAGTAGCTTACATTGTTTTGTTTTTTAATTCCCACCCCTTTATGTTATTCTTCAATATACCGTTATATAAAAAATACATCCATAAATATATACATATGTGTATATTTATCTGAATCATCTAAAAATATCCCAAATTATTTTACTGTTTGTGTATCCATCTTCCATATAACTATTTAGAAATATTTCTTTTCAACCTTTTACTTTCGAATATATTTAGTTACTTTAGTCATACAGTTCTACATGTGCTTTTATTCTTTTTAAAACTCATATTTCCCCTTAAATCACATACTCCTTCAACTTCCTGCTTTTCCACTAACTTGTGATTATTGAAAATGTACAAATGATGGAGATCTTTGCAGAAAACCTACCAACACACAAGTCGGACATTAATTGTTCACTCTGACTCCGTGTGTGTGTGTGTGTGTGTGTGTGTGTGTGTGTGTGTGTGATCACCAGAGAGCTGAAGCACCGGACCATGAAGGAACCAGACGAGCCAAAGTTCCAGCTGCAGGAATATGTGGACAAAGAAATGAGGGTCGCTGGCTGCTGCCGGACCTAGACTGCACCCGGTGTGTTGATCATGTCGGTACTGAACGCAGCGAAAGAAAGCAGGGATCTTATCATTATTATTATTATTATTATTATTGATACTATTATTATCATTACACTACACAATAAGCTAGAGTATGCGTGTGCCTGGGAATGTCCCTCTTACTTTCTCAGTGACTATAAGGCCAACTCCCATAACTCATCCATCTGCTGCAACTGTGAATGTAAAATAACTTGTGCATGTCCACACACACACACGTGCACACACACACACACACACACACACACACACAGGCGTTTCAGCTCAGTTCACTGCCTGCAGAATCTATGTTGCCCAGATTTTCATATGTGATGTACATATTTTAAAAATTACAACTCATTTTGTCTTTTGGGAGCTCAGTGGCAGAATTCGGTGGTCATGATGTTGTAGTTTATCAAATCAACAGAATCGGATCAAACTCACTGATGCAGCTAATCAGCCGTTTCTAAAGTCACTGTGTCCTCTTCTTGTACAGTATCTAACCTGTTTTATTGATATATGTGAAACTTGATCTGAGCCTTTGTCCGTATTTATGTGCTCTACATTTCATATTTGAAGACGTGTGATGAGATTCGACACTAAACGGCATTCAGTTTCTCTGTAATTTTGACCCCATATGAAATGTAAAGAAGCGCATCATCAGCAAAAGACTGTACTCTGCACTTTATCACAACAACACAGAGGAGAGAGGGGGATTTCATGAGATGTCCAACTTATTTCTGATGGCTTCAAATGCTATGAGTGTATTTTTATGGGCATAAAGTAAATAACTGGGTATTCTGTGTAAAGGTTGACTGTAATAAAAAACGTCTGATTTCAAACCTCTTTCATTAACCTTAGTGGAAATTACTTTTACATTTCACTTAATTTACTTTACCCGCCGTCATGTAACCTGTAGAATAGATTGGAATAAAGTCAGCATCACCTTAAAGCTCAGGCTACGTTCACACAGCAGGTACTGATGATCTTTTTTTTTTTTTTTACGTTGAAATACCTTTTTATTTTTATTTTTGCGAAAAAGAACTCGTACCATAAATGAATTGGGACCACAATCAGACTTCAGTGTGAACAGAAAAAGAACTTCTAATGAAGACGTCTAACAGCAGCGCACCGTTTACGGACGTAACAGGATGAAGTAAGCTAATAAAAAGAAGTCACAATTAACGTCAACGGCGTTTAGTAGAGCATTGAGTGTGACATCTGTGGAGGAATCTGATTGGATGTGGAGTCAGGAATGAGAGCGGTGAGACTGTGATGCTCTTCACTGATGCACACGTCTTTCGTAATGGCAGAATTCGAATCTTCCATCATTGTTTACATCAAAGTTTACCACGTCTGGCAGAATTAAAACACCAGAATGACATCAAAGTTGGATCAAATGCGAAATGACCGTTCAGTCTGTGGATGCCATGAAAACAATCTGATGCACATCTGATTTGGCACCACATGTGGAACAGATGTGATGTTTTGTAGGGTGACAGTATCTGAATTGGAGCGTTCAGATGGCGGTGTTTGACGTGGGTCGCATACAGGCAAAAAACGTCCGATTTGGGTTGGTTCAGGCTGCTGTTTGAACGTAACCTTGGAGTGCTGTGGGATTTTATCTGTATGAAGTTCATGAAAATACTTCAGAAATATCTATTGTTTGAATGACAGATCCTCTATCAGAGCAGGTTTCTTCTACATTCCTGTTAGAGACCGACAGACCTCTACTCATCAGGTGTGGCTAGATCCCATGGCATACGCTCATATCCTTCCTAAAACAAACAATATTCACTTTTCGTGAATCAGATCACAATTCAAATTTGACTCATGATGCTGGGCAGCTGAAATGAAAGCTAAGGCGTTGGCGGCTGCTTTCAGACTGGCTTTAAGAATTGTTAATGTCCATTACGATAGTTTCTAGAGTCTTTCAGTTTTTGTATAACGTTTGTAGATTTGTTTTGTTCCTCTTGGTGGATGAGAGTCTGAACCTGCAACCAGAATCACTGAAGAAACAGCTGGAGTATTGAAGGTTCCTCACTTTAAGGAATGTTTGTTTCGGCTTTTATCTCCAGCTGAGTATTTTTCCACAGATGAAGTGGATCTTTGTCAAATCAGTGCCGGATGACGGTTGTTCTTCAGATGCATCAGAAAGATGCCTTCATGTTTATTTTTTTCTGATGATTGAAGCACTTTTTGTGTACATGACAGGTTTTCTTTTTTTTTCTCTCTGAATCTGAAAGAGGGAAATAACTTAACTTGTGGTCTTGTAATTTGTATCTTGCAATTATTTATATTGTAAATTGTGTTGAAGAATAAATTCTGTCAGATTCTTCCTGTGAATCGTTGGTGCCATCTTCTGGTAGCAGACCGGAATTACAGATTTTTCTGGGACAAATTGTGTTTCTGCATCCTGTAGAAAAATAGATGATTATTAGATTTTTACAGTACAAGCAGGGTGAAAAACCAACCTAGTAAATAAATTAGTAGTTAGTAGATCAGCAAATATAAACCCTTACATAAAATAAAGCTGGACTGGAGAAAGGTGAAAATGTACTTTTCTAAAAGCTGAAAGTTTTGGAGGGTTTTAAGTCCAGAACAATATTATTCGTAGCTAATTTAAAAGGTATTTGTACTCATAACTGAACCAGTTTCACTGATTGTCAAAAATCAGACCAGTCTTGGTTTGCCAACAACTTATTTTTATCTAAAGATTTCACTGTACATGAAATCTTGTTTTAGAGCTGCATTTAAGGTAGATGACACATTATGAAATTTATATTAATATAATAAAATAACACAGTAGAAATGGTTTTCTAAAAGTTGCAGAGGACAAACAACGTGGACCAGTGACTGACAACTTGCAACTAATTTAGAACATAAACTGTCCTGCTTCTAAACACTCTGGCTTTTTTCCATCCAACTGTGATGCAAGTTGACTTATTGCATGAATAAACTTATTCACTAGTGATATTTTTTTTCACATTAGCAGAATATTGACAAAGTTTTGTACATATTTTTAATGGAAGTCCAGCTAAAGTGTAATTATGTTCGATGTCGATGCTACACATGAATTTAACAAACAGGAAGTAGAAACATTTCAGAGCTTTGTGCCTCTGGTAAGGCACAGACCCAGAACGGATTCGACAGAGGTTCTTTCTATCTCCCCTTTTGTGCATTGACTCTTTTTCGGGAAGATCCTAAAACCACCTCAAGCAAAGTGCTAACCTTTTTTTTTTTTCGAAATTTCAAAATGTGCATAAAAAACCTTGAATGCCTGGCTACTGAGAAGCTAAAGGACAGAAGCTCTGTTGTATCAGAACTAAGCTGAATTTCAGTGCTGTCAGTAAGGCATCTTTCTTTTAATCCTATCTCGATGTAATTTAGCTAACAAACCTGAACAAGCCTCAGATTCTCACATGTTCCTTAAGTTCTCTGATGTCAGGTCATCCACAGAGCCACAGACGGCTGATGTTGAGAAGGATGTAGCAGAGAGAGCCAGAAGGACGGACACAACGATGATGCAGCAGCGAGCCAACCAAGACACCAGGAACAGTGTTGAGTTGAGTCGGTCAATGAGTTTGAGCGGCTCCTTTAAAAACCTGACTGCTTTCTTTAATTCACTCTGACCGTCTTTAATCAGTTTATTATCTGTGGCCTGAAATTGCTCTGGGACTCAGAGTATTGCACATTATGCAATCAATTCCCAGAAATCTTGTTCTGATGTGAGAAATTTCCTCTTACAATTACCGTGATGTGTAATAACAACGTGAACATGCGCAACGGAGCTAGAAAAGACAATTAACACTTCAGCTACACACTTAGCTCTCCCCTTCTGTTTCAGGTTATTTCCATCTGAATCTCTGTCTTAGTGTTGGTAAAGTCTGTTCAAAAATGCATCCAAATGTTGAACTTGATCAGGAATGCGTACGTACACACCAATTAATTTTTTAGAGTGCTGGTTATTTCTACTTTTTGTATTTTTTGCAGCTGCTAATGTGCCATTGCTAGCCAGCTAGCTAGCGTTTTTTACATCCATCTTGGGTAAGTGCAAATTTATCCCCAATTTATCATGTTTTGTACATTTCTGTCATGACGCGTATTAAATTTAATTCATAATTGTCTTACGTTTTAAATTTGAGTTGGTCAAACTTGTAGAAACCCCGGCTAACCTGACAAAACTCTTTTACCCAAAGTTCAGGAGCTTTAAAATTGTTGGGTGGTTGTTTAAGACACTTTTGGTTTTAATGTATAATTTTCTCACATGATAATCATAATGAGATGTATATCTATATCTATAGATATATTGAAAAAACAGAACATCAATATTGTGTAAATAACAGGCTCTGTTGTAGGTCTAAGCCATGCAGGTGCATCAGTCAGGATGACAAACAGCCAGTTGGTTCATCCCTGTGTTCTCCGTCTCCAGGAAAATACCCGACACATAATCCAGGCAGGCAGGAGGATCCGAGTCTGTGGGCACCGTTGGGTTGAGTTGACCCGGAGCGACGATGCAGAACGAACCGCAGGAGCAGGAACCTTTTTGCACGACAGTCTTTTGTTTTGATTGGCTTAAAACTGTTTGCAACACCGTGACATTCTGCCTAACCGGGCTGCAGCACAGCGGAAGGACCCAGCTCCATCAATAACAGAAGGAGGAGGGGAAAGGTCAACCCGGAGCAGAAAAGAAAGTCGATGCGGGCGAGCAGCCGAGAGAGCGGCCAAACAGGAAGCAGGAAGGGAAACCAGGGTAACACGCTGACATTTTGTGGGCCTAGTTTTAAAAATCGAAATGGAAATGTTCACTTTGTAAGACTGTTGGTCTGCTTTGCCTTTTATAAAGTTTGAGTTTGAACAAGATTTTTGCATTCTTCTAAATAAAAATGTCTGAGTGTTTACCTTTTTCAGGGTCAAACCAAAACATAAACCTCCAGGTACCAAAGGAGGGAAATCCATCCAACATCAGTATCCCCTTATTCACACAGGGTGAGTCAATTATTTTAACTCGTATTTTATAATGATTGAAAAACAGATTAGATTTTATGACGGAAAAAAATTGTGGTTCCAAATTTTTTTGTTTTGTTTTTATTATTCTCATCTGTTCAGTTTTCAGAGGCCCAGTGGTCGAGCCATTTTTGAAAACACTGCCCTAGTGGAAGTTAACAGATGCATACCACATACGTAATGTGTGTATTGCGTATGACGGCATATTCCCATTACAGAGAGACGAAATAGGAGTAAAATACTGCCAAAAAACTCAGAAAATTTAAGATTAATCTCAGAAATTTTCTAGAAAAAATTAAACTCCAAAGAAAGTTTTAGACTTAGGAAAAATTTCTTAGAGTTTTGGCAGAAATGTACTCCTTTTTCTTCTATAACAGCCCTAATATGCCATCATAGTTGTATGCAGATATCATCACCATCAAGCTTTATTAAACCAGGATGAAAAAAAAAAAACCTCTGAGATTAAAAGTCTCTTACCAGACTTTTAATCTCAAAGTTAAAATGGCAAGTGTGCTGCTGTCACCTGCCATTGTCCTGGCAAGTGACAGCAGCACAATTACAAGCAGTTACAGATACACACACTTTCACTCGACTACAAATTCATAATTTGTTTTTAAGCTGGTCATAAATCATCTTAAAAACAATGACAGACTGTGATTCTGTAAGATCTTTTAAAATCCCCTTAAAAAATTAAGTTTTGCCAAAACATTTATTTAAAAACTCCACAAATTCATCCCAAACACGGCACATTTTCAAACATCAACCCCTCCCTGACTAAATTATATTATATATTATAATTATAGTTATTTATACTAGCTTGAATTGTCACAGTTTGCTATAAACAGTTCACAGTGTCCTATGACACTGTGAATGTTTCCTCCGTGTTATTTTTGGACAAACACCTTTTCCTGCTGCTAATGATGATGAAGATAAAATCCTCTCTGCATGACTTTCTCTCCTTTTTTTTTTTTTTTTTTTGTTATGTAATCCGTGTGCGCGACCCGATCCATGTCCTCAGCTGCATCCGGAGAATATGTTTCCATGCATCAGCGATCAGAGGAGTGTGTGTGTGTTGGGACGAGCCGTGACTCACGTTCTGACTCATTGTTATTAACTTTCCTTCAAAACGTCCCAGTCTGGAGCAGCGTGACAGAGACGTTTCCCCCCTCTTGTTTCTTTAATAGCATGTGAAGCATGTCACTGTGACATACGACAGCATCATCACCGCTTATGTCAGCATAAGATGAATTGGATTATAAATGGCCAAGCCTGGACTGTTTTCATGTGCTGAGCTTGTAGCCGGAACTAAGTCAGTCACTGTCTGGATACTCGTGACAAAATGCTTAAATTCCCTTTTACTTTATTTTTATTTCAAACTATTTTTACGTCATTTAATACTTTGACCCTTTCCAGACGTGGTGTTTGTCTGCCTACTATTTCCACACCTGCCCATACACACCAACACACGACTCCTTCACTCTCTCCCTGAATGTGCTGATTAATATTTGAACAAGTTGTAATACCTTTAATAATCACTAGGTGTCTCCCTTGTAACATAGATTTCCATGGAGGCATTAAGGAGATTTGTAAGGCCTCTGTTAAGTTTCATTTCCTGGATGGTGAAATAAAAAGGTGCTGTAAATCTTTCTTTTGTCTTTTCTTTCTCGTTTTCTCATCTTTCTCTCTTCAAAATTCTGACCATGCAAGTTGTTGCAAATCCCACTCTAAAGGAGGTAGTTATGTTGCTAATCCTAACCATGTCATTTTATCATGTGGTTTTCTTGCTAATCCTAATCTTATAGTTTTGTTGGTAATTTTAACCATTCATTTTTGTTGCCAAACCAAACCTTGTCGTTCATAATCTCGATCATAACTATATAGTTCTGTTGATAAACCTATTCGTGTTCATCTACAACCTGTTGCCTTCCTGTCCAAAGTGTTGCATGTTAGTTCATTTCTGCCCTTCAGCTCATGATCCTGATCTTGCTCTATAAGCCTCAACAGTTTTTTTTTTTTGTTAAAACCTAAGCTAGAAACATTTTGAGGTAAATCTGTTTCATTCTTTGTTCTGAAAAAAGAAAAACTGAAATCGTATAATTACAATGAACAAACAAACTGCACTTGAAGCTTTGCATTTCTTACTCTCACAGCAGAAAAGTATCTGTACTATTTCTGGTTTTCTCGTTCCGTTTGGACGAACCAAAAGGCGTTTTGCTCTGAGAACTTTCTAGTTGTTCCCCCACATTTAGGTCATGATATGGAAAAAAAAAAAAAAACTGTGCAGAAAGCATCTTCAAGTGATATGTGCAAGAGTGGTCATGCCGCCCGACTGTGTGTAAATATGTGCAATGGTGTGAATAAGTAAACAAGAGCCAGTCATTGACATCCCACTTGCTAACAGGGGCCTTGGTATGGCTTCTTCTAGCTTAGCGACAGCCATCTGTTGCAGCGGTTACTCTCCGTGTCATTAGCCCTTCCTGAGGGCGCCATAACCTCGATGGCTCCTCTGCAGAGGTGTGTGTTTACGTCCAGCTGTGTGTGTTCTTCCTCAGCCAGTTGCCAAGCAGTCTTCTCTACTTGACTAAAGTGAGCAGGATCCCCAAACAAAGCCATGTGGTGTGTGCATTCGAGTTTGTAGAAATGTTGCTTTCGGAGTGTCATGGAGTCCATCCACACACCTACTGTGTACACTCACCACTGCACACGCACACACACACACACACACACACCAGCCTAACTGGATTATATTCATGACTCCTGCTTAAAGTTAGCATATTAACCTTTGGTAGTCATACTGTGTATTATGCTGTTTATGGGATGAAAATAGTGTTTTGTTTCTGGAATTGCTTCTATTTTTGTGTGGTGGAGAACTCAAGAATGAAGCTTCTCATTTTAAAGCTACAAGAAACAGCTAAACAAAGCCCACTTAATGTTACTACCTGGTTTATAAAGGACTGATTTAAAGCACATCATAAAATTCAGCTTCTGGTTTCTGTCATTCGAGGCGGCTATATTTGGACAAACAGTGGAGCTCCAGATTTCCACAAGCAGCCTGAGGGAATTCAGCTTCCAGTTTTCTTATTGTGGGTGAAACGTTTAAGTTTGTACCTGCTGTTAAATATTTACACTGAATTTAAAAATGTCCCCAGGAGATATTTAGCGAGGCATGGAAGTATTCTGTGATAGAAAAGCTTCCTTCCTTCAGCCCTGACTCAGTTCTAAACCTCTGAAGCCTTTCTACGAATGTTGACTTTAGCTTAAGGATCCAAATGAGTAGATACTTTTTTAAACCCTTCTTGATCAGCAGATTATTTATATTATTACTTATGGTTAATCTCATTTTCTGAAATTTAACTCAGGAAGACCTAAGCAAAGCTGATTACCTTTACCCCCAAGTGCAGAGGAAAGGAAGACTGTTGAGTCTGTTAAGTGGTTAGTGCTAAGACCGTCTCCATCGTGCGTGTTAATGCTTATTAGTATTTATTTGCTGTTCAAAAGATTAAAATGGGCAGTTATAAATATTTTTCGAGTGGATTTCAAGGATTTCAGGAGGCTATGAAAGCCTGCTGTTCAGATGTTCACACGGCTGTTATTGGGGCTTTCAGAAGTGCGCAGCGATCACCCTAAGCCACAAACGCAACACTTCACAATTCGTATCCTAAGAGCTTGAATAGATGGCGAGAGGTCTTCTTCTCTTGTTTCATTAAGAGATTTCACCTCTCATCCAAAAGACTTTTCCAGTTCTAATCATGGGTTGAAAATATTAGGCTTGTAAGTTGCCAGGACCCAGCATCATCGTGCCAAAATCAGACTGTCGACGTGTGGTCACATGGTTGCAGGACATTCGTTTTCGCACACACCCTTCAAAGTGCATGAGACACACCAAACTGTGTTCCTGTGAAACCCCTCTCACTGTGGTATACGTCATAGTCTTACAAATTCACCACTTTGGAGGAGAAGGAAATGCTTGACAACCTGCAATGCAACCTCCAGGACCCAGGTTGTCCAGGGTCCTGGAGGTTGAGTAGTTGGACCTGTTTTCTGTACAAACAAAATTCTGACCAATCGTACAGTAGTTGGGCATAGAGAGGGGAGTGAAAATTTCACAAGAATTAGGGGGAGGACAAGAGAATGAGAACAAAACGGCACAATTTCTGTCACGCAACTGTAACAATGAAAACTGTTTTTGCCGCTTTAGCTGGACAATGCAAAGCCCTGTAATCGGAACAATCACACTAATAGGGCTGCTAGTCACTAGTAGGGCTATTAAGGCCACTTACCCTCCCTCTGGTTCAGTGTTTGGGTCATTATCACTTGACTGTCCAAACATGTCAGCTAAGGAGTCAACATGCGAGTTGTTTTGGTCTCCTTTGTCATGGTGTCGATGTCTCCAAACTGATATAGAGAGATAAGTCAAGGCCTCAGCTGTTAAGAAGATGAAACATGAAACAATCTCCTCTATTTAGTGTCTGTTAATCGACTTCTGTATTATGTATTGTGACATTTTTTATAAGTAATGCTGAAGAAGAGCTATCTTCTTCAGCAGTCTACGCTTGTCCATTGGATCCGACCTTACAGGCCAGTCTTCACTTCCCAGACACACACTGACCCAGTCATCCTACCATCCTAACTTGACTCATGTCAGACTGTCCACTGCGCATTATTTCTGCCTCTATCACATCAACTTGGAGGGAAAAAAGTGTCAACTTGCTGCCCAAGGTATCCCAACCCTACCTTGGGCCACTTCACATGACGCATGCGAAGTGGCCATGCGTCATGCGTAATCGGGGTACATTACTTATTGTTGTAGGCAGAATTAAATCTAGTAACAAAGAGGTCTAAATCAGTCTGGAGACGTCTTTGAGTCTCCATGATTGGTTGGTTGGGTCTGATGGAGCTCCGTCCTGCGTAAACATCATTGATTTCTTGAATTCTGCTCACGTCATCTTAAAACATAGTTGGACTTAAGGATAATGGCAAGATATACTACCTCTCCCCCTCCTCCTCATTACAACCCAAATCTGATATTGATCCAGCTTTGTTCCATCTATGAGTCACCCATTTTAGCTTGTCAATAAAATCCTGAAGGATAGTTGGTCTTTCTGTGTTTTCTGTCTCTTAGCATTATGAATCACTCCCAGGGCTTTTCTTAATGTATTATCTGTCTTTGACTATGTCACTGAGACATGCCTTCTTGTACTTCTGTGCCCTGCAGAAAGAATAACTGTATGTCTGATAGCTTCAATTTCAATATATTTGTCAAAGTTTATGGATAGAGCCTCTCAAAGTCAAGCAGCAGGGATTAGATGACACTGGATTACTCTTTGTGTTAGAACTGATCTGTGTGTGTGTGTGTGTGTGTGTGTG